>NC_141064.1:58758374-58980874 GCF_041138505.1 Cibotium barometz | reverse complement strand
CCTATTTGGTTTACTTATTGTGCCAGGCCAATTTATAAGGGGACAATAAGCATCCACCATGCCCCTAGACGTGTGGACAAGCATGTGCAATGCCATAAACTGTAGAAAGTGCATTGAAGCTACCCACAAACTAGAATATAAACGCAACACGAAAGCAAGAAAACTAAACTCTTACCTCTTCCATAAGAAGAAATTTAGAATCAAGCTTTAATGGTCCACAAATATGAAGAACAAGGTAGTGAATGAAAGCTCTACTCATCCACACCTTTTTCTCATAATGCCATGGGTGGCTCTTCCTTCACTCACACTAAAGAAAAGCACAAAAGACAACTCACTCAAAAACACAAGCACTATTAAGCAAAGAATGCAATATTAGTTTATTCTTGCCTCAAAAGTTACTTATATACAAGAGAAAAGTGAGAGTTAAGTTATTCTCTTCCTACTTATGCCACTTATGCAAGTTGCCACACTTGTGACTACTAGCTAGAATCTAGAGTTCCTACTACCGCATTGCATGCCACTTTAAAAACATGAACATGGTTACAAAATATGTTAAAATGGCTCTTATTTAGCTGAGTTAAAATGGCTCTTATTTAGCTGAGTTAAAAGTTATGTGCACTTGCATTTCATGGTCGCCATGTTAATGGAAAATTGTTGCATTACCCTTCTTTTTAGTTACACCAAAATGATACAATGGCTCCTATTTAGCCATGTTATGAGTTATGCGCACATTCATTTCATGTATATCAATGTTAATAGGAATTGAAAATTTTGTAACATCACCCCTTGCTAATTAAGCACTAGTCCCTTGGTGCATTGACATGGAGTAGAGCAGCACCATGAGCTCTCCAGGTCAATGTGGCACTATTGTATAGGAGTGTTGATTTAGTAGCCTGGCATTTGGAGCTATGATGTAGTGGGTGTTGAAGCTCTTAGATAAAAAATGTTGCTGGGAACAATGAATTGGTGAACTGGTGTTATGTTGGGGTTGACAAGGGAAAGGTTCTTGATGCAGCCATTTGGTGGTGAAAAGTGTCGTTGGTTTATCGAAGGCCACTTCTCTTGTTGGAGTTAGATCCCCAACGCTTCCATCTTTTCCAAGTAATATTCTTTAGATTTTGAAAATTTTGGCCAGAACAACTAGAACCAAACCATTTTAATGGCCTAGCAATCAGTTTTAATGCAATTCAAATTTGCCAAACTAAGCCCTTTACTCATATTGAAAAGTGCAAGTTTGTGCTATTCAAGTTAGAATATTAGGAATACACATAAAGGCTTGATTTTTGTTGATTTTGCTAAGGCAATACAAACATTTGCATAGACTGAAACCCTAAATGGTAGGAAAAATGTTATCTCTTATGAGTCTAGACTTTGAGGAAGATTCACACTCCAATTACGAGTCTAGACTTTGAGGAAGATTCACACTCCAATTATGGCTCAATAGAGGAGATCATTCAAGAGGAACCATAGGAAGAATTCATAACCCATCCTACTTAGAGGTCCCTACTTCCACAATTTTTAAACCAATCTCAACACAAAATGGGGATTCCCAAACACTGCCCATGATTTATAGTAAGCCAAACATTGGCAAGTGCACAATGATGGAGTGGCTAACTCAGATGGAAGCCATCCAATATTGCAAAGTGGGAATCCATAGCAACATGGGAGTGCTTGCTTACTCTAACTACAACAATTGATGTCAACAAATGATAAGCCCAAGGAAAATTCCTTTGTTAATTAGCAGAAGGATAAACAAACCCCAAAGCCCACGTGGCTAGCAAGAACAATGCTAGTGAAGAAGTGGCAAGCATCATGAGGTCCAAATCTAAACAAGAGCCATGATACTTGAGTAATATTCCCAAGCACTTCACAAGTACAAGAAGTAAGATAGAGTAATAGATCTACCCCAGGTCAATTGGGATCCTTCTATATCAGAAGGATGATATGATGCTCCTCCAAATATCAACGAGATTAACATTGCCAAAGAAGGTGAGGAGCTCTCCTCAATAAGTTCAAAGACACTTGTGAATGAAAATAATTTGGTATGAAGGGTACTCAATTGTGCAACATCGCATTCTCGTGGATCCAAACACAAAAGTGGTGAAACAAGGTTCGTACCACATGAATCCCAAATGTACAAAGGCAGTAAAAAGGAAGATCTCCAAAACCTTTTAGACTCTTGGATTCATCTATGAGATTGAACACACTAACTAGGTGTTGCTAATTATTATGGTATTTAAGAAAATTTGAGTGTGTGCCAACTTGAAGAAAGTGAATGTGGCAGCAAAAGAAATCACTACCCTCTTAGATACACATAGCATGTTCTAGAGATAATTGTTGGTGGTAAAGAGGCTTTTAGCTTCTTAGATGGGTTTTTTTTTGCTACAACCACGTCACTTGCCATCCAGCTAATAGACATAAGAAAATCGTCCCTACGGAGTGGGGAATGTTTCATGCCTTACTTTTCATTTCCTTTGAGTTGAGTATCACACTAGCCATGTTTCAACAATTGATTTGCATTGTTTTCAATGACATGCTTCAAGGTTATCTTGAAGTCTTCATGGATAAATCACACTTGCAATGCCTCATAGAGTTGGTTGGGAGATGCAACTCTACAATCTATCTTTAAATGGCTTATCACACGTGGATAGTCAAGGAAAAAATAATTAAGGTCCATTTCAATACCCTCAAAACTTAGCTCTTTGTTCTTAGAAACTGAGTAGTGTAGTGCAAATTACTTTAAGTGCTCTTGGTGTGACCATGGCTTGTGCATGGTCAGATTGGTATGAACCAGGATAAACCAATGCCTACAATTAAAAAAAAAGGAAGAGGAAGCACAAGGTACAACTTCTAATTGTTCTTCCTCCCCCTAGGTCATCATGGCTATTATATGCTGAGGGAGTGAATTTTTCAAAGGGTTTTGAAGAAGAAGTAGTAGCTCAAATGATGTACTTGAATCTATGCTTAGAGAGATACAAACATACTATACTCAAACTAAATCCTACAAAGTAGGGATTTGTAGTTTCAATGGATGACATAACAATAGACCCCAAAAAGGTCACATAGCTACTGTAAAGCAACAACATCAATTCCCACAAATGACAACTGTAAAGGACCAACATCAATTCCTACAAACGACAAGTAGCTAAGTAGATTTTGATTTCTTAGTTAGGTTAAGTGACATAACTGGTTCCTTCACTACTTAGCCAACATTGTCACACCTCTCAATCAACTATAATAATGTTCTATTGTTATGATCCTTACACATGCACAAGTCATTGAACAACTTGACTAGACTAATGAGTTTCATGTCTTTGTGGATGCCTTAGATATAGCTATTGGGCTGGTATTAATGCAAGAAGAGGAAGAAGGTTGGTTTGGCTAGTCTATTGGGTTGATATTAATGCAGGACGGGGAGGAAGGCTAGTTTTGGCTAGTCTATAATGCTAGCAAAAGGTTGTCTCAAGTCGAGAGAAATTATGGCTTGATTGAGAGAGAAGCTCTTGGGCTTGTCTATTCAATCAATAATTTGAGACACTATTTGCTCAATAATCCTTTCAAATTCCATGTAGATCATAGGGTATTGCTTTATTTGGTGAAGAAGCCAAATATTATTGGCAAATTGGCAAGGTTAATGCTATTACTACTAGTTTGAGTCCTCAATTGTTCCCACTGCACCTTTTTCACTTCCGGGTCTCCGGTATCCCACTTCCAGACATTGACACTTGTGGGTGGGAGCATTCTCCTTCCCTCCGGCATCTATGAGAACAAGAATTATGAGCATGGGTGTTCTAGGGGAAGAGGTTTCATGGTAAGCATTGATCTTATTCTGTCTGCATTCTAGAAATATGGTGGTATTTCTTTGTTAGCCCTCAGCAGCTTAGAGAACATCACATCATGTGAGGCTTCAAAAAATGGGTTGTCCAAGCTGGCCCACGGAGCTGTTGAGATGTTGACCAGTCGGGTCTTTGAGGTGCTCATTCTCTTTATGCAGGGCTTGGTTGGCGTCATTCAATTTCCGGACCTCAGCCAATAGCTCTCCTCTTTCCTTTTAGGAAACTCCGAGTGACAGCATTGTTGTGCTCTCAGTGGCTAACTCAGCATCAGCCTTTACCTTTCTTAATTCTTCTTGAAGTTTGGAAACTTCTTCCTTTGCTTCTCTAAGCTCTATTTTCCATTGTAGTCTTGTCTTCAGGGTTTATTGCACCCTTTCTGCCATCTACTTTATCTCCTCTATTTGCATTTGGAGGGCGGCTCTGTAACGTTTTCAATCTCTAGACCCTTCTTCTCTAAGCTGATTCTCATTTTCCATTCAGTGCTACATTTCAAATTCCAATGCATTCAGCTCATTAATGGTGTCTATTTCAAATTTAGTACTCCTTTCAAGCTTTTGTTTGTACTCCTCTGCCTAATCTCTGTCTTGGAGGGCTTCTCTCAATATATCTGCATATTCTCTGGAGGGTGTGGCATCCTTGTAACTCCTGCTACAACACCTTCTTTCTTTCAGCAGCTAACTTCTTCGCCTTCTTTTCCCAGTGTTCCACTTCTAAGTGGTGGCCTTCAGTGTTTGTGCCAGATTATGGTCCTCATTTTCCACTTGCTTTCCTTTTCCTGAAGTGCTTGTTTTGGGGGATTCTTGGCCTATTGGTTGTTTGTTGTTGCTATTAATGCTGTTGTTGTTGCTATTGATGTTGCTGTTGTGTTGCTGTTGTTGTGGCTATTGTTGTTATTGCTATGGCTCCGTGTCTGCATCATCGTCTTTATCTAGGTCATAAATGACCTATTGCGGTTTGCAAGACATCTGTTCCTAAATTTCTATCAAGGCTTACAACGCCTGATCCCAGACCTTGCTGAGTCTGTCCTTTGCTGTTTTTATCACTGCTGCTTTGGCATTTAGTGGTAGGCACATAACTTTTTCTTCGTCTTGGTTTTTTAGGTCTTGGGCTTCTAATTGTGCTATAGCCACCACTGTTGTGCTGTCTACCACTTCATCCTTTAGTCCTTGTATGGTATCAGCCCAAACCTTTTCTAGGTTTCTTTTTTCTGTTAATTATTCTGCACGGAGCCCCTCCACCTGAGTGTGGAGTAGGTGCCTTTTGCTGATAAGGGCTCTGATCTTCCCCCTCGAGGAGTTCTCTATATATAAACTCTCTATATCACGTGCGTTCAAGGCCTAATTAAAAAACCCCTTATCTATAAAATTTTCATGAATAAAACACACCCTTTTTCTATTCAATCTGTAAATACCCCCTTTAAATGGTACCCTTCTGTATGTAAAAAATGTGTTAAAAAGGGATTTTAAAACCCCCTTCTATTGAACCCACATGCTACGTTTACATGTCTGTGAGTGAGCCCCTCGAGTCTTCCCCTCACTCAGCTCCTTTTGTTGCACTAGGGCCCTCTCTGCTATGGCGATCTTTTTCTGCATCTCCTTGTTTTTGTTATGCCAACATCTGTGATTTTCTCTCTAACTCTTTGGCTTTAGTCGTGGATTTCACTAGCATCCCATGATGTTTATGATTCTGGGCACGCATGTCATTGATTGTGATCCGGTCCTCTTCTCATAATCCTCTAGAGATGAGAGATCCTATGAGAGGATATTCTGGGCTACAAACATCAACCCTTTGTTTATGTGCAACTGCTGGCTAGGAAGTCTTGCTTCCAATTCTCCGAGTACCTTGAAGTTGTGGCTTAATCCTTCCTACACCTTCTATGCCAGATTTGCTACCCAAGGCTGCAGTTCTACCGGAATAACCACTTTTGAGCTTCTTCCTTCTTTTTATGTTGTTCATCTTCTTTCCTTTTTTTCTCTTCTTCCTCCTTTCTTCTCTTTTCTTCTTCTTCCTTTCTTCCACATCGGCTTCCTGCTTCTATCTCTTCTCCAGCTCCCTTTTTCTTTCTTCTTCTACCCTTTGTTTCTTGACCTCTTTCGGGTCAAGAAGCATCTCTTCATCTACTCTGTGTTTCCTCTTCTACTAGCTTTCTGAGCAATCTTCTGCCATTCCTCCTCATCATCTATGTTATCCTCAAATGAACTTAAAGTGACCTTGGCAGCTTTTGAGGATCCTCTAGCTTCTTTATGTTGATGTCTAACATGGACGTCTCTTGTCCGGCGATCCACTGACCTGGCAGCCCGAGCAATTTCTTGTAGATGCACATGTATTACTGTGGGTTGTTTCTCCTTAGCCCAAGTGGCTACCCTCTTTGCTATATTTTCTTTGATGGCAGCCAATTTATTTTTTCTCCCAGCTTTGTGTTAAAATGCAAGCGAGATGAAGAGCTATGGTGGATCAAACACAAGAATCATCATAATTAACAAGTGGTTAGATGATGATTAAGATGAGATTAGTGAGCAATTAATATAATAGGGCAATGTAGGCATGGATACTCAAAAACTAACAAATACTCATTAGGCCAATGCCTCAATTTATACAAGTTTGTTCGTGATCTGCTCCACTGATTTGTTCCTTCATTTGTGCCACCTCCCCTACATCTAGGGGAGACACCTCATCCTTGATTCACTCCACCTCTTTTGCTTGATTCTCTCCACCTCTTCACTTTTCCCAGAATATCTCCACACATCCTAGATCTTCTCATGCTACCCTTTATTCTCTCCCAGTAGATTCTATTCACCCTTTTACTGCTACCCACTCAATTACAGACTCTCTTTTACAGCCTCTTGCTAAGGGCTTGTTCCCGCACACACCCATTCACTTGTATATTTCAACACCTCCCCTCAAGTGAATAATCCTAGCACACCTGGACCCTATACCAAGTTTCCCTCTTACTTGGTATAGCTTGCTGACCAGTGCCTCAAGTCCCTAACTCATAGTCCTTGACACTCTCTCTCTATGTGTCCAAGGCTACTACAAGTGCCTGTGACCTTGACTAAAGTGCTCACACATACATCTACCACATGGCCTACATCATCATCGGTGGCTCAGAGGTGGTTTAACTCTGTTGGGGCAGGTTACATTGGGTTGTGGGGTTTCTCTCTCTCTCAGAAAAGATGTCCTGACTCCTCTTCCTTAGGAGTCTCCATGAAGTTTGCCGATGCCATTCCTTATTCATTGGGTTTGCCGTAGGAGTTTCTAGCCATATGTCCTTGCTTCCCACAGTTGTGGCAAGTGAATGTCCTTCCTCCTCCCCTGCCTCTTCCTCGTCCTCGTCCTCGTGAGAATCCTCCTCGGGTGTAGAATGCTCTCTCCTCTCCAATTGTAGGGTCCAACCCTTTCTTTTATTTGACCTTGGTCTCTTGCTCTAGTAGAGATCCTTCTATCTCATTCTCTCCAAACTCCTCTAGACATTCATCTCTTCCCTTAACTAGCCCCCATAGATTTTTTTCTCATGAGCAAATACATGGTCTTTGTTTGCCATGTGTGAAATTGCTCCCCGCTAAATTTAGCTATTTCTTGTGCCGTACTCATGATGTGAATGGGGTCTTACCTCTTGATGGGGTCTTACCTCTTGATCTAATTCAAGATTCAAGGGTAGTTTCTACCATTTTACAACTCAAATCTGGTGTTAAATGATGATTACAACAGATTTATCAGCATAAATTCACCAAAAATTACATAAAGCCAAGGGTAATTGATCTGTACTGAATGGTTGGAGTATCACCCATCTTCAAATTGCAATCTGAAGTGAGAGGGATCTGTATCAAATACCCAATGGTAAATTTGAACCATCAATTGTACCCAAAAAAAAGTGATTAGTGCTAATTAATCACTGATTAGTGAAATAATCCCCTATTTTATGTGTGCAAAAATTACACTGATTTGGAGGGATTAATCGAGGTAGTGATTGTTACAAAAAATTCAATTTAAACACATAGACATGTGTAGAACCTTCCCAATGTTGGATTAGATCCACCAATGCCTAATTAACACCTTGATTAGGTGGATTAATTAAGCAATTTGCCAAGATAATTCACTGTTCATGTGCAGAAGACTGTCCCAACTTGGAGTCTTCAATTGATCCACTTGCACAAATCTAATCTCAAAATGCTTCAATATAGTAGTAGATAAATGTGTCTAGATATGTTTTGAGCCCACAAACACCAAGATTGAAGCTTTAATGAAGAATTAATCAAGTGATTAACAAAGGCACTTCCTCCCTCACTATGCACAGTGTTGGATCTCTCACTGTAGACTTGATGAAAAAACTGTCTTCACCAGCTTGTAGAGCATGCTTGAAAACCCCTAGGCCTAGCTGGAATTAGAATAATTTGAAGCATGTGTCGCATGGAGCTTTTTTCCCAAATCTGCCTGGCGTGCAAATCATGTTGCCGTCGCCGTTCTACGCTGAAATCGGTCGATTCCTTAGAGCTGTGTGGAGGGCCTTGAGTCTAGTATGTGCCTCTAAAAGGGCTTGGGAAATGGGTATATGTGAAGGGAGAGAGAGCTCCTCCACCAGCTGGGGGTATAGAAGCTAGTTGAAAAAAACTTTAAAAAATGTGATTAACTCTTAATCTTGATTAGCAAAGTAATTTATTGCTTAAAAAACTAGATGGATCCTAAGCTATGGCTCTGATAACATGTTAAATACAAGCAAGATAATGAGCTATGGCTCTGATACCATGTTAAATACAAGCAAGATGATGAGCTATGGCTCTGATACCATGTTAAATACAAGCAAGATGATGAGCTATGGTGGATCAAACACAAGAATCATCATAATTCATAAGTGGTTAGATGATGATTAAGATGAGATTAGTGAGCAGTTAATCTAACAGGGTGATGTAGGCATGGATACTCAAAAACCAACAAATACTCATTAGGCCAATGCCTCAATTTATACAAGTTTGTCCATGATTTGCTCCACTGATTTGTTCCTTGATTTGTGCCACCTCTCCTCATCCTTGATTCACTCCACCTCTTTTGCTTGATTCTCTCCACCTCTTCACTTTTCCTAAAATATCTCTACACATCCTAGATCTTCTCATGCTACCCTTTATTCTCTCCCAGTATATTCCATTCACCCTTTTGCTGCTACCCACTCAATTACAGACTCTCTTTTACAGCCTCTTGCTAAGGGCTTGTTCCCTCACACCCCCATTCACTTGTATATTTTCAACACTTTGCTGCTCTGAATAGTCTGTAGTTCTTGTTGGACATATCCTCTGTCTTGCCCATTAACATGACATTCTATAAGAAAAAGGTGAACTATTCCCGTCGGGTTTCATCCCCACCACGTCCTTCACCTAATGCATGTTTCCAGTCTTTGGAATTTATTCTTCCACCCTCGACTTCATATTTTTGTCCATCGCACCACCCATTGGTAATCCCAATGCATGATTCACAGCGAGCTCATAAATGTTTATGGGCTCCTTTCCCTCTATATGAACTGTGTCTATCTCTAGAAACTGATTTATCAGTTTCCCCCCATCGTCAGGGTCCTATAGCTCTTTCCACTGGTGCGCTCCAGTAGTTTTTCAAACCCACACTTCCTTGCCCACTCTTGATGGTCTTTCTTCCTCATATCGGGGATGATCATGGGCATGCAGAGGCTTTTCTCAAGCCTTTTGTCTGGCCTCTAGGACTTGTTGATCTTCGGCATGGTGGTTGTGAGCAAGAGGACATATTGTGAATTAGACTCCTTGTGTTCTTTGTTGCGATGTTTTCTCCTTTTCGCTTCCTTTTTGGGGCGTTGTCATTTTCAGCTTCTCGCTTTTTGATGTGATGTGATCCTTGATTCATATCGTAGCTGCCGTCTCGGCTTAATGGTATTAAAGCATTCTTACTATGTCTTCTCATCTTACCATTGCAAGTGGGGTTTTAATGATGTTGTGGCACCTGTCCTCCATGCAGTTGTTTATGCTGTCATTGTGGCCTTTTGAGTTGTTGACGTGGATCGAACTGGCACACACTTGGTCACTCACTTTTTTATTGTCTTGGCTTTGATTGGTTGTGGAGATTTGGGGTTTTGCGGTCTGACCACCCTTGCGGACTGGCCATCCTTATGCGGCTTTGTGGTCTTTTGAATTTTCTGCATCCACCTTCACTAGTGAGATCATGCCACTACATATGCTCCGGACCGGCTCTTGGTCTTCCGCTTCTGCTTCTTCCGATGTAATCACCAGCGACCGAGTGGCCTTTGTATTTTCTCATCCTGAAGCTAGTTACTATCTTTGGAAAAGGTGTGCCTTCCAAGTTTTCTAATGTAAAGGTGTGCCTTTGTATTTTCTCATCCTGAAGCTAGTTACTGTCTTTGGAAAAGGTGTGCCTTCCAAGTTTTTTAATGTAAAGGCATTCTGGCTAATCGGGTCTTTCACTATGAATGGTCCAATCCACCAGATTTTGAATTTTTTGGGGTGAGGTCCCAGCTTGGAATTGTAGACCAATACAAGATCTCCTTTCTCAAAAATCGTGTGCTTCAGATGCCTACTATCAGCCCAAGCCTTTCTTCTTTGCTACACTATCTCCGCCTTTAGAGAGCTGATTTACCTTTCTTCCTCTAAGGCTAAGGGTTCCTGTATTTTGATCTCCTGGTATTCTTCCATTGGTAGATTCTTTTCAATGACCACTCTCAGACTGGGTACCACATGGGCATAACTGCTTCCAACCCATAGACCAGCTTGAATGGTGTTTTCCCCTAGTTGAGACTTTGTACTAGGATGTGCGGATGCCCATAGGGCCGCATCCCTTTTGGTCCCAATCATTTTTGTTAGCATTTACAATTTTCTTTAGAATCTTGGTCAAAACCTTGTTGGTTGATTCTGCCTAGCCATTGCACTGTGGGTAGTAGGGTGAGGACTTCTTGTGATTGATCAGGTATCTCTCCATCAACCCTTTCATTACTTTGTTCATGAAATGCGTGCCCTGGTTACTGACTATTTCCACCGGCAATCCATGCCTGGAAATGATGTCCTTGAAGAGGAACTTCACCACCTCTTCTACGGAGTTTCTCTTTACAGCTCTAGCTTCCCGCCACTTGGTAAAATAGTCAGTTAGCCACAATGATGTACTCACATCTGCAGCTTCTGTGGGTGGCTTAATTGGTCCAACAAAATCCAATCCCCACTTCATAAATGGAGATAGTGACAGTATAGGTGAGATGGGAAATATATCGGAATCTCCGGGTTGACCCATTCGCTGACAGACATCATTGTTCTTTGCTTCACTGTTGGCATCCCTTATGATAGTTGCCCACCACAGGCATGCTTGCAAAATTTTTGAGGTTGTTATTTCTCCGCCCATGTGTCCTTCGGTGATCCCATAGTGTGCTTCTCTTAACATGGCTTGCTGCTTATGATTTGGGAAACATCTGTGTAAAATCTAGTCTATGTCTCTTTTATAGAGCTGCCCAGTAGGTGAAATTTTTGCTTCTTAAGGCAATTCTCTTTTTCCTGTCAACGGTTACATTTTTGCTTCTTAAGGCAATTCTCTTTTTCCTGTCAACGGTTACATTTTTCAGTATTTTCCAGTATTTTCTACTCAGTATCATCTCGGAGTCTTATAGTTCTGTTCTTATAACTGTAGGACAATCAGTTTATTGTACTTTTGGTCTCATTTAGTTGTTCTCTTTGATGAGATACCAACTTCAGATGTACTCTCAATTTTGGTCTTGTAGGCCACTATGGCCTCTTAGAGATGTTAATATATCATTTCATTTCTCTCTCTCTCTCTCTCTCTCTCTCTCTCTCTCTCTCTCTCTCTCTCTCTCTCTCTCTCTCTCTCTCTCTCCCCAAACGTGGACATTATAGGAAAGATTACAGGGCTGATTGTTGAGGACAACAGAGGTGCATTCTCAGTAGTGATGGAAGGGCTGATTTGTTGATACACATAAATGTTTTGGTGGACACACACACTTAGAACACCCTGTCTCATTCTTCCTCTCGCTTTCTCTTCTTTCTCTCTCTCTCTCTCTCTCTCTCTCTCTCTCTCTCTCTCTCTCTCTCTCTCTCTCTCTCTCTCTCTCTCCCAAACGTGGACATTAAAGGCAAGATTACAGGGCTTATTTTTTAGGACAACAGAGGTGCATTCCCAGTAGTGATGGAAGAAGGTAAATTTTTGTATTATGATTGCAATGTTCATGGAAGAAGATGGTACATGCTACATTTTTATATTGTTACCAAGTCACTTGACTAGATTGTAAAGCTCACTTTCACTAATTTCAGGATTTCAAAGACATGAAGATTCAACCAATCATGCCATTTGGGAGAAACAACTTGAATCACGTGCCATTCAGGGAGTACAAGGCCATTTGGGAGAAACAACTTGAATCACGTGCCATCATCAGGGAGTACAAGGCCAAAAAGAAGAGAGAACAGCGGGAACAAAGCAAGTGCAAGAGCAAGACTAACTTAATGGAGATTGATGAATCAGAGACAATAAAGTTCTTCAATGACAGGACCCAAAGCATGGAAAAGAAACTAAAGTGTGAAATCTTCAATCGAATTCTACAACACCTTGCAGCAATGCTAGGATTACGAGATCAATCATCTAGAGAGGAGTTGCAAGTGCAAGTAGCTCTAGTAGCCAATGTGCACAACACATTGGCGATTGTTTAAGCAGCCAACAAACAAAGAAGAGTTGTTCTTAAAGAAAACTACTTTGACCATGCTGATGAACTCAACTGAAGACATGCCCATTGCTGAGGCGGCAAGGGTTTTGTAGGTTTCCTAGCCATCCTTATACAAGGCAAGGTCTCGTGTCCAAGCCACTTCAGATATGGTAATGGCTTATTCTCATTGGCAGCATGTTGGAAGCATCAACGTGGCAGTACCATAACTGAAGAAATGAAAGAACTAGTTTATTTTGGGAATCTGAGTCACATGTTTCTCCCAATAAGAAGGATGTTTGTAGAGAAAGATTAGGAAAGAAAAGTTACAAAGCACTAAAAAACAACATTAGGGAAAATTTTGTTGCCATATATATAGGCAGTGATGTGTGTGAACACACTTAGGACCGCCGGGGCACTTTTTCCCTCTTTAGGAGGTTTTTTTCCCCGGCTTGTATATACGCCCATCCTTCTAGGGCTAACTTATCTTTTTACATTGACACAATCTAATACACTTTGTGTTGTGTGCATTCTTGCTTCTTCTTCTCCAAGCTTTGTATGCTTTCCTGCAACCCTAATTCCAACAATTGGTATCAGAGCAGGCATCGGCTCCCAAGGCTACACCGCCAGCACCCTCCGATTCACGTTCTCCGATTGAGGTGAGTTTTCACGAGCGCTTGCAGGTCCCTATACTCTATAAATTAGCTCGTAGGGCTTCGCGTTCTCAGAATTTGCATCTGAGGTCGTTTCGGGCTCCGTTTTTGCATTTCAAGTTCTGCACAGGTGTTCGTCCTCATTTTCTGCAGAAATTTCGACAGTGCAGTTTTCTGCAAAACAGGCATACATACTCTATTGTGGACCGTGCTACATAGCACGAGTTGTTTTCTGTTCAGTCTTTGCTTCATTACAGGTAGCTTTTGCATCAGTTTCAGTCAGTGGCCATGGCTGATAACAGCAATGATGTATTTCGCATGTTGTCTGCTGAAGACAAACTGGATGGAGCCAGCAACTACCCACTTTGGGCATACATGATGCAGCATGTTTTGGTTGCAAAAGGAGTGTGGAACATTGTGCAGGGTACGGATGTACGTCCAGGTTCTGTGGATGTAGGATCTGTTGAGGATGTTGCAGGTTCTAGCAGCTCTACTGTTGCTACTGTTTTACCCACTGCTGAACAAGCTCGTTGGGATGGCAAAGATACGCAGGCTCATGCCTTGATTGCACTTTCTGTCAAACGTAACATCACCCCACATATTCGTTCAGCTAAAACAGCAAAACAGGCTTGGGATATTCTAGCTGGTTTGTATGCAGGTCATAACGAGGCAAAAATCGCTTACCTGCGTAAAGAGCTAGAATTGAAGATTATGCAAGAAGATGATGACATGAATGTTTTTCTTGCTGAGATTAAAGATCTCAAAGAACAGTTGATTTCTGCAGGTGAGATTATTCCTGATCATTCTCTTGTGCAGACTGTTCTTGATGCTTTACCTGAGACATATCAGACTTTTGCTTCCACGTGGAGACTTCTTAATGAGGACAGACCTGATGCTGTCAAGTATAATACTTTAGTCAATAAGCTCTTGCAAGAAGCGCAGTCCAGGCAAAACAGGGCCAGGCAGCGTGCAGTTGATCAAGCATTTATTGCTGCCCAGCAGCAGAGAAGAAGTGGTAAGGCAGCCCCTTCCACTGTTTCTTCTCCTATTAGTAGGTCTGCAACTTCTTCTCCTTCCACAGGTAGCAACAATAAGTCTGAGAAGGCTCTTGATAAAGGCAAGAAAAAGACCAGGTGCAACTATTGTAAGGCAAATGATCATGTCATTAAGAATTGCCCTAAGCTAAAGGCTAAAGAGGCAAAGAAGAAAGAGTCAAATGCAGCCACAATAGCGGATGCATCTACAAATGCAGATTCTGCAAATGTTGTGCAAGATACAGAATGGGCGTTTAGCGTGTATTGCCAGTATGACCCATCTGTACATGATGCATGTTTGGCAGTTTCTGTTGACTCTCATGTATGGTATTTTGACAGTGGTGCTACAAAGCACATTACCTCGCATCGTGATATGTTTACTTCTCTTGAGGCTGTCCCTAATGGGAATACTGTCACATGTGCCAATAATGCTTCTTACCCAGTGAAGGACGTTGGTAAAATTATACTTACTGCTGCAAATGGCAGCGCTTTCACACTTTCAGATGCTTTGTATGTGCCAGGGATAAAGAAGAATCTATTGTCTGTCTCTGCGCTTGCTAGACTTGGACTTGTAGTCAAATTTGTGGATGACAGATGTACTGTTCATGATTTGACTTCTGGTGATACGATTATTATATCTGGCACCTTGTTTCGTGGGCTGTATAGGCTCAATTCTTATGACAAGTGTGTGGAAGATTCAGCAAATGCAGTTTCTGATGAAAAGGCAGTTTCAGATGCAAAACTATGGCATGCTCGTTTTGGTCATCTGAACTTTGCTAGTTTGCTGCGTTTGCAGAAATTTGATATGGTTGCTTCATTGCCCCCTCTTGAGGCACCATTGAAACATGTTTGTGAAGGCTGTATTTTGGGCAAAATACAGCGTTCTGCATTTCCAAAGGATGGTTCTGTGCGGGCCACTCGCAAATTGCAACTTGTACATAGTGATGTATGTGGGCCTATGCAAACTCCGTCATTTGGTAAACACTTGTACTTCGTGACTTTCATTGATGATTACTCAAGGCATACATGGGTATATCCACTGAAGGCAAAGTCCGAAGTGTTTTTGTGCTTCAAACAGTTTTTTCTTATGGTTGAAAATGTATCCAATTGTACTGTGGGCACCCTCCGTACTGATCGAGGGGGGGAGTACATGTCTAAAGAGTTTGATGCATTTCTGGCTAGTCGTGGGATAAAACACCAATGTACAGTGCCGTATACCCCTCAGCAAAATGGTGTTGCTGAGAGGAAGAACAGGTCACTTATGGAGATGGCACGATGTATGGTCAAGAGCCAAGCTTTACCACATGCGTTTTGGCTTGAGGCTGTCATGTGTGCTGCATATGTACTCAACAGGTGTCCCACTAAGGCCTTGCAGTCTATTACTCCATACGAAGCTTGGCATGGCAGGAAGCCTTCTATTGGTCACTTGCGTGTCTTTGGTTGCTTGGCCTATGCTTTAGTGCCTGTGCAACAACGCAGAAAATTGGATGATAAGGCTGTCAAATGCATTTTTTTTTGTTACAGTGCTGAAAGCAAGGGTTACAGATTGTATCATCTGCAGTCAAAGCGTATCTTGATTAGTCGAGATGTTGTTTTTGTGGAAGATGCTGTGCAGCCCTTGTTATCATGTACCAAAGAGACAGGTGTGAGCTCACGGGATGTATTTGATACGTTGTTGCCTCTCTTTACAGGTGGGAATTCAAATGTAAGTCCTGATGAGGCAAATATTCAGCCTACGCAGATTTCAAATGACATCATAGATCAGCCTATTTCTGATGCAGATTTACAGGATGTAATTCATGAGGATAGGGCTGAAAATGAGCAGGCTAGAGGTATGCCTAAATGGCTAGTGCAAACCTTGCGTGATAGTAAGATTGATGCACCTATTACTAGTCGTACTCGTTCAGGTTTTCAGCATGCCTCTTATACATCAGATTGTTATGCTTTGGCTGTGTCTAGTATGTGTGAAGAGGAAGAACCTCTTTCATTTGATGAGGCACAAAATTCAAAAAATTGGTTGGCTGCAATGCAAAGTGAATATGATGCTATAATGAAGAATGGTACATGGTCTTTGTGTGATTTGCCTATTGGTAAAAAGGCCATTAGATGTAAGTGGGTTTTTAAATTGAAACGAAAGCCAGATGGTAGTATTGATCGCTATAAGGCTAGACTTGTTGCAAAGGGTTATGCTCAAGAAAAGGGCATTGATTTTGATGAGACCTTTGCTCCCACTTGTCGTATGACTACCATTCGTAGCATTTGTGCATTGGCAGCTCATAATGGTTGGAATGTACATCAGTTGGACATAAAGACTACGTTCTTGAATGGAGATTTGCATGAGGAGGTGTATGTATCGCAGCCTCGTGGTTTTGTTCAAAGAGGGCAGGAAAACAAAGTGTGCAGGTTGAAAAAGGCTTTATATGGTTTAAAGCAAGCTCCACGAGCTTGGTATGAAAAGATACATGCATATTTGACTGCACATGGGTTTCAGAATAGTCCAACAGAAAGCACTTTGTATGTTAAACGTGTGGATGGTGTACATCTAATCATTGCTCTCTATGTCGATGACATGCTGCTCACAGGACCAAATGAGAGTCATATTGCTGATTTTAAGGCTGATTTGAATGCCTCTTTTGAGATGTCAGATTTGGGGCATTTGCATCATTATTTGGGGATACAATTTAAGCAGTGTGATGGAGGTATTGCTTTGTGTCAGACAAAGTATATTGAGACATTGTTGCGGAGATTTGGCCTTGAACACTGCAAGCCTATTGCTACTCCAATGGAGACAGGTTTGAAGTTGAGTCTTCATGATGCTGGAGATCACTTTGATGTCACACTCTATCAGACAGCTGTTGGTTGCCTCATTTATGTATGCATTACGAGGCCGGACATTCAGTTTGCAGTCTCACAGGTGAGCAGGTTTATGCATAGCCCAGGGTCTCAGCATTGGAAGGCAGTTAAACGCATCTTTCGCTACTTGAGTGGCACCATACATCTTGGGTTGTTTTATCCCAAGGGGGGATCGTTGCCGCCAAATTTACATGCTTTTTCGGACTCAGATTGGGCTGGTTGCTATGACACAAGAGTGTCCACAAGTGGTTTTTGTTTCATGCTCGGTAGCTCATGCATATCTTGGTTGAGCAAGAAGCAACCTACTGTGGCCACTTCTAGTTGTGAAGCTGAGTACAGGGCAGCTTTCATAGCTACGGTTGAGTGTGTGTGGCTCAGACGGCTTATGGCTGACTTGGGTGTTGGACAGGAGTCTGCCACCTCTATCTTCACTGACAGTCAGAGCGCATTGGCAGTTGCGAAAAACCCAGTTTTTCATGCTCGCACAAAGCACATTGAGGTGCATTATCACTATGTCAGGGAGAGACTCTCAGCAGGAGAGATCAACTTGGCCTATGTGCCAACACAGGACAACCTTGCCGATCTTTTCACAAAGGCGCTTCCTCGTGAGAAGTTCGAAGCTTTCCGCAAAGCTTTGGGCTTTCTCCCCTTTGTGGATTGATCTACTTCGGGCATGGCACTCCCCTATACATGAGTGCTAGCTCTCGTTCACACCATCACTCCCAGGGGGGATTTGTTGCCATATATATAGGCAGTGATGTGTGTGAACACACTTAGGACCGCCGGGGCACTTTTTCCCTCTTTAGGAGGTTTTTTCCCCCGGCTTGTATATACGCCCATCCTTCTAGGGCTAACTTATCTTTTTACATTGACACAATCTAATACACTTTGTGTTGTGTGCATTCTTGCTTCTTCTTCTCCAAGCTTTGTGTGCTTTCCTGCAACCCTAATTCCAACAAATTTGGACTCACTTTTGGGCCTTTTAAACTCTTTGAGATTCTAAGGAATATTCCATAAGGACCAATGAGGGTAAGGCTTCTATTACGAAACTTTTGAGGTTACTTTTTGGTGGTGAGGCCATAACTTAAGCATAAAAACTCCAAATTTGTCGGAGGTTGGTGTGTTAGAATCCTCTCATCAAGATCTTTCCAATGATATGTTACATGATATAGTTTTGAAGTACTATGGATAGAGTTATCCACAATCTCCTTTTGTAATAGAATGATGACTTGGCATTTCTTAGAGGGCCCAAAAATGAGTCCACATTTGCCCTAATGCAATCTGGTGTTCTGAGCCAAACCATTGTGCAAAAGATCCAAGAGAATACAGATTTGAAAGCATAAGTTACATCAAACACCCAGTCCATCTACTCGCCGCCGCCGCAGGTATATTATGTTTAATTGTTCTAGTTTCAAGTGTTAACCAACTTACTAATTCATTTTATGGGCACATTCTTTGCCTAATTAGCACATTCATCATCTGTTGATTAGCCTAAATGATTTCTTTCAATTTAGTTAGCATTTCTTTCATGCTAAGTAGCATATTGTACATGCTAGTTAGCATTTTTCTTACTATAAGTAAAATATTTTTCATGCTAAGTAGCATGAAAATCATGATGTTAGCATATCTTTCATGCTAATTAGCATATGTTGCATGCTAGTTAGCATATTTTTCACTCTGAGTAACATATCTTTCGTGCTAATTAGCATATCTTGCATGTTAATTAGCATATCTTTCCTGCTTCAGGTCATGCTAAGTAGCATATCGCGCATGCTAAGTAGCATATCATACTTCAAGTCATGCTAAGTAGCATATTGTTCACACTAAGTAGCATATCATACGTGCTAGTTAGCATATCTTTAACGCTAAGTACCATATCTTTCATGTTGTTAACATATATTTCTTGCTAAGTAACATATCTATCGTGATGTTAGCATATCTTTCAACCCAAGTAGCACATCTTTCATGCTAAGTAATGTATCTTTTTGGTTTTTTTATCTGTAGGTTGAGTTGTTTCATAGATTCAAAGCTTGTCATCTAGAATGAAAAATTCAATTGCGTTCATTTGAGTATTTGAAGCCTTTCTTTGATCGTCGAGTGAAGGACAGATATACATGTTGCTGTGAATATCACGTGCAGATGTCCTTCTTGAAAGATGCACTCAATCACATGCGCTCTCAGAAGTTTGGTCTCCATGGGTGTGGATGCCCATGCAGTTGTGAGATTTGTGCTGGAGATGGTACCAACAAAACATGCTCATCTATAGGGCATACCTTCAATGGTGTCACATAGTTGTGGGAGTCAGTAGTCTGCCTGAAGCAAGAAGCCGAGTCCTTCCATAACAGAAAGTGCTTGATGGGGCAATGCAAAAACTATGGTGTGAAGAATTTGGCATGCTGCCCTTTGGAGACAAGAAAGGGAGGGCATTCTATGATTGTGAAGGTATTTGCATTTGTGAAGACTATGGACAAAAATAAGGAAACAAAAGGAAGAGGAAAGATCTTTTGAACAAAGAGATGCAGTGTTGGGAGTTTCTTGCACTTTTGAAATCCAAGCTTAGTTTCTTCATTACTCACAATTACGTTGCCCGGTGGCAAGCACAATAGTGTAAAGAATGTATTCAAAATTTCCCTAATGATGTGGTTATATCTGTGATCGACTTTGCTAAAAACTATGCTTTTAAAGAGAATAATGAGATCCAGTCCATGCATTGGCATTCGAACACAAGTTACCATACTTGTACAAATAACTTACTACAGGAAGGCAGGTAAACTCAACAAAACTATCCACTTCTTCATTTCAGATGACAGAGTTCATGACACCTTGTTTGTGCAACATTGCTTTATGTTGCACTTTTGAATGGTTGAAGGAACAAGGGGTAACAATTAAATCACATTGGGTGTGGTCTGATGGTGTTGCTTCATAGTTCAAGGCATGCAAGCCATTCTATTTTGTAGCAAGGTATGTAGGTTTGACTGGGATACAAATGAGTCATTTCTTCTCAGCATCAGGACATGGCAAGGGAGAACATGATGGAGCAGGAGCTGTGGTGAAGAGAACATTGACACATGAAAAATTAAAGCCAGACGGTGCTACCTTAAAGTGTGTTGTTGATGTAGTCGCTTACTGCAGGCCCAACCTATCAGAGGGTGCTGAAGCTTGCTATTCTTCAAAATAGAGAAACTGTGCCCATGTTTTTTGGGAGGTCAAAGTAGGAGATGTAAATAGGGAGGTAAAATGGAATTGTAAACCTATCCCAAAGTCATGCTCTGTGCA
The DNA here is from genome assembly GCF_041138505.1 of Cibotium barometz. Taxonomy (NCBI): domain Eukaryota; kingdom Viridiplantae; phylum Streptophyta; class Polypodiopsida; order Cyatheales; family Cibotiaceae; genus Cibotium; species Cibotium barometz. Next base: position 58,960,557 of record NC_141064.1, on the reverse strand, counting down.
TGCTATTCGTGCTCATAACCCACGGGATTATATAGGCATTGCCACTAGACATTTGGCTTGCTTTTGTGATGCATGCATGCATGGTCGTTGGAATAGATGTGTCAACAAAGCACATGTTCCTTCCTGGGATTATCATATTTTGCAACCCTTGCCTCTGAACCCCTTCCTAATGACAAAGATGCATATGATGAAGTGTCATATGAGGGACATCATGATGTGTTGAGCAATGCACTACAAATTGGTGACACTTTTGTAGTACAACTAGATGCTGCAACCAATACAGAGGCAGTTGACTTTTACCTCATCAAATGTATTGCAGGAGATGGACGAGGCTAAAGACAATTATGTGGATGAATATCATAATAAAATTGCTAAAGGAACATATGTCATCAAGGGTTTGTATTACAAGCAGAGAGATGCATATTCCATTAATCTTCTTGATGCATATTCCTTTAATCTTCTTGATGCATATTCCTTTAATCTTCTTTCTAATATGCCCCTAGTTCATATACTATCACATCTTGTGCGTTGCATTAAGATACCCATGGAGCATATCCCCAGAAAAAGAAATTTGTACTGTATCACTCGAGAAACCTATGAGACAATTTATAATAGGATGCCATTTGATATGTGACTCATTTTTAATACATGGAATTTTATAAACCACCTCATTTAAACAAACTATGATTTTTCATAAACTGTGTTAATAAATGCACAGTTTAATAGATTACACATTCTTTGTTTTCTTAAACAAAAGACTGGTGACTGTTAACTAGCATATAGGTGACTGTTAACTAGCATATAGGTGACTATTAACTAGCATACAAGTGACTACCATACAGGTGACAGTTAACTAGCATACTAGTAACTGTTAACTAGTATACACGTGACTAGTAACTACCTAGCTAGAGAACTAGCTAGCATACAGGTATACTGTTAACTAACTAGCCTCTTTGTTTTCCCAGAGAATAGAAGACTGGTATACTGTTAACTAACATAGGTGACTTTTGTTGATAGCATGCTAGTGAAAAGGTGACTGTTAACAAACATATTGGTAACTGTTAACTAGCATACTGGGGATTTTTAACTAGCATGCTGGTAACTATTAACTAGCATACATGTGATTGTTAACTAACTAGAGAGAATAGAATAGGTGCCTGTTATACTATTAACTAACATAGGTACTGTTGACAGCATGCTAGTGAAAATGTTAGTATTAACACACATATTAAACTGTTAACTAGCATACAGGTGACTGTTAACAAGCATACTGGTAACTGTTAGCTAGCATACAGGAGACTGTTAACTAACTAACTAGAGAGAACATAATATGTACCTCTTTGTTTTCCGAGAGAAAAGAAGACTAGTATACTATTAACTAGCATACTGGGGATTGTTAACTAGCATACTACTAACTGTTAACTAGCTTACTAGGGATTGTTAACTAGCAGTAGTAACTGTTAGCTAGCATATAGGTGACTGTTAACTAGCATATCAGGGACTATTAACTAGCACTGGTAACTGTTAACTAGCATACAAGTGACTATTAACTAAACATATTGACTAACTAGAGAGAATAGGTGATTGTTGTAAAACTAATCAACCGGTGACTCATTTGAACAAACAACACTTTTTCATAAACTGTACATGTTAGTTTATACACACTTTAATAGACTGCACATTCTTTGAATGTATATTCATTGTATTATCATCAGGCCAAAAAATTACAATAGCCCTCTTAAGAGAGTCCGCCCCAGTGATGATTACATATTGGGCCAAAAATTTACCAAATTTTACAAAAGCCCTCAAAAAGGCCGCAAGAGGTGAAAAGAAGTATTGATTACATATTGGGCCACAAATTTACAAAATCCCTCTAAAGCTACTTTTTCGTTTCCATGTGTGAAACACTTCCAGGCTCTCTTTATCCAAGGGTGTACACATAAGATTGGCGATTGCATGCTGTGGAGACGGTTCTCTAAAAGCAGCCAATGCCAAATCCAATTAAGAATCTTGTCATTAAGAAACCCTGCGATTTCTGACATTTCCACATCTACAGGCTTTGGAATGATTAAACAACAGTGATGTGGGTTTTTAAAACACTTGTAAGCTGAATCATCAACTATCAAAGTGTTCGAATCGTTAAACTGCTTGTATTGGCTCCAGAAATCAGACAGGCACTTATAAAAAATCAATTTTCTTGTTCTAGGAACTTTTGTGTTGTCTTCCTATCTTTGACAATGCTGCTGGGACAAAATTTGGCCTACTAATTTGGTTGCAGACTCTAGAAATGCTTCCCTTAGCAGCCTGCTTACATTCTATGACCTCGCACAACTCCATATAAACACAGTGAAGTTCTCCATGCACCATAGCAAAAATGCAGAGGCTCTCTCATGAGCAAATACTCGCTCTCCAGGGGCATATGTCAGCTCTTTCATCCATGTTGTATATCTTGGAATGTATTCACCTTCCCTAAAATGGCACAACAGCACACCATTAAGATCTAGTATCAATGCTCTGCGATTATTCTCCTCTGAAGCTGGTTTCTGGTTCAAATCCGGCTCTTCACATGTTATCGCGCACAGTAGCACTCGATCAATCACTATTTCTTCCACTTGCCTGATTACCTGTTTTCTTTTCTTTTGTTTTGTTTTCTTTACTGAATCTTTAAAGTTGCTTAATGTTCTAGGGAGTAGACATTTTGGATATGGCCTCCACCTTAGACGGATCTATGACACAATGTGTCCTAGAGCAATGTTCTTGATTTTACTGTAAAAGCACACTTGGCCGGATTCAACTTCAGCCTTGTATCTCTGCACCTTTGCAAACATAGCCTTAAATGATAGACGTGCTTTGCCTTATCTCCAGACATACTGAAATCATCCACAAAAGCTTTCATGAAGTCTGTCAGATAGTCATAGAAAATCTCCTACACCATTCTCTAGAAGCTAGCAGGTGCATTTTTCCAGCCAAACATCATAATAGTTTGCCACAAAGACACCCCATTATTCGGTGATGAATGTGATCTTCACCCTGTCTTACGGAGCCATCTTCACTTGGCTGTACCCACCTCTGAAGTCATCTAAAAAGGAGTACATCTCCTTTCTGGCTACCTATCCAACAAAAGGAGTCCGTGATGAATGGAAGTGGTAAGGGATCTAAGTTAGTTGCAGCATTCACCTTGTGGTAGTCTACACAGATTCTGATTTTCATATTCTTTTTGGGACTACCACAATCGAGGATATCCAGGCAGCTTTTTTCAGTAATCTGTCAATTTCTTCTTTGACTTGTTTTGCATAGTTTGGGTTCATTCTGTACCTCTGTTGACAGGAATAACTCCCTCTTTCAAGTTGATGCTGTGTTGGAAAAATTTAGGGTCAATGCCTTCCATGTCTTTGTATGACCAAGCGAAGAAATCTTGGTATTCCTTTAGCAAGGATACCAACTCCTGTTTGAATTCATCTTCCAATTTGAGGCCGATTTTTACATGCTTTTCTTCTTTTCCATCCCCTAGATTTACCTCATGTAGTTTGTCCGGGCTTACTTTTGCGGCATTGTTTTCTTGGTTCTCCTTTTTCTTTTACACCCAGTCCCAAATCTCCTAGATCTCTTCTTCTCTTGCTCCAGATTTCGTGCCCATTTTATTTCTTCCGTGGCTTTTTCTTGCAACGTTTTTTGCTGAATTTTGAGCCCTCTATCAGTCATGCATCTCCGTCTGTATGTCATCTTCCTACGTCATGTTAGCGCTTGGTGGATTTGTTTGAGTTGCATCAATTCTGCTTGTCTTTCTTCATCATGCTTTTTCTTCATGGCACATTCTGCTTTGGTGTGTCCAGGTTGTTGACAATAATAGCACGTGAAGTTTGTAGAACCATCAGCTCGTCCTTGGTTTCTCCTTCCTTAATAATTTTCACGGCCTCTATTTCCATACCTTCCCATTCCTAGGGGATCTTCTTTCTGCTCCTTCTATGTTGTTCACCATGGAAGCTCTATTTTTCATGTTGTACCTACAGTTCCATGTACTATGATTGTACATATTACAAATGGTGTAAGTTAGTGGCACAGTGCATTCCTCCTTGAGGTGACCTTCCTACTTGCATTGGAAACAGAATACATTCTTGTAGAAATCTAAGCCCTTGCTCTTTTTTATTTCTTATATCAGCTTCTTTACCTGCAGCATCAATTCCCCAGGACTTACTTGTGCCTTCCCGGTTTTCTTTTTTTTGTCTTTCTTCTTTTTTGTTGCCACTCAAGAATCCTGCGAGGAGTCACTTGAATCATCCTCTTCAGTGGGTGACACTCTTCCTGGGCTTCTTCTTTTGTCTCCTTTCTCGATTTCTTTTTTCAACCATTTTGGCCAGCTCCACCAGTTTCTCAAACTCCTCTTCAGTTTTCGCTTGTTTTGTGCTCACTGCTGCATGGATGTCCGGCTTAAGCCCTTGGGCAAACCAATCAGCAACAATTTGCATAGAGAGTCAGGTTTGCTCCGCCACTCTCTGCCTCAAGCTTAGCAGCTTTGTTGCATAAGCTTCCAGATCCATATCCTCTTGTGAGAGCTCTCTCATTTGATCACAAAGTTGAGTTGCAGAGTTTATTTTGTGGAATCTTCCCAGAAAAGTAGTCATGACCTCCTCATAGGTCTAGAAATGGTTGCCTTGATATCTTGACACCCACTCCATGGCTCTGTCTTTGAAGGTATTCATGAAAGCATCTCTGCAAATTTCACTCAGCTCTGGCTCTTCCACAACCCGAGGTCTACCCACTTTCCAGTATTACTCAAGCCTCCTCACATGTAGATCTACATCTTTCCCTTTTTCTCCTGAGAACACCGAGAAATTTTTGTTTAATGTAAGATTCCTCCCCAGCCTCTCAAGATATACAGCATATTCCCCTGTAATCAATCCCCTCTTCAGAAATATAAGAGATCTTGTCTCTGCCTGTTTCGGCATAGAGAGAGAAAATATTCTAGAGAGAGAATATTCAGATTTTAAATATTTCTAGATAGGAAAATTTCTCATATTATTAAAATGAATTCTCTTGAAACAGAAATTCAGAAAGAACTTTCCAATGTGCAATTGGAATTAATTGAAAATGGGTATAAAGGACCTTAGCCTAAGGGTCTAGATTTTCAGAAATTCTTGGATTATGGTCCAATTAAGGTTCCTATGAGCCAATAAGATCAATCCATGTGTGGGGAGGAGATAAATCTAATTTTGTAAAAGAAGATACCCAAAAATGAGTAAATGCTCACATAAGGTGAAGAGGTAAATATGTACAAGATTTATTAATAAGAAACTATAAGTAATTTTAATAATGTGAGATATTTTGAGTATAATGATTTCATTTTGACACATATGTAAGGAAGGGGAGTCCCTTCAATACTCACATAAGGTGAAGAGTTGAAAATGTACAAGGTTTATTAGTAAGAAACTATGAGTGATATTAAAAATATGAGATATTTTGGGTATAATGATTCCATTTTGACACATATGTAAGGAAGGGGAGTCCCTTCAATTCTCACATAAGATGAAGAGTTGAATATGTACAAGGTTTATTAGTAAGAAACTATGAGCAATATTAAAAATATGAGATATTTTGAGTATAATGATTCTATTTTTGACACATATGTAAGGAAGGGGAGGGCCTTCAATGAGGCGCCTACTTCACATGGACAAATTGAGTTTTTTATCATCAAAAATTGAGATATTTCATCTCTCCTCATTCAAGTCTAGTTCCAAAAAGTTAGCTTAACTGACCTAAAAATGGTCAAAATTTGACCAAACTGACTTGAAAAATTCTAGAATCAGTTTGTTTGGTTAGGAGCTCAATTTTTCCTATAAATAGGACCTTCCCCTTGTTAAAAAAATATAGTGTTTAGTACATTGTTACTGTATTTCACCCAAGCCAAGAACTATGAATTTATTAATAATTCATTAGTTTTTGACATTTTCCTCTTCCAAAGATTAGTTGGCCACTCTTGTTCAAACAAGAGTTGAACCCTCAAACCATCAAGCCAAAGGAAAGCTTTCAAAGTCATTAGTAAGTTGGTGATTCTTCTTTTCATTTATTTTATGATTTCTATGACTTTAATGGCTCTTATGTTTTATGTCTTCTCTAAAAATGTTATACCTCATTACAAAAAGGTATTTTTCCTCTCTTTCTAACAAAACCAACCATTCTCTATCCTAGGTAAATGGTTAATTGATTAATGTCAAGTTTTTATAATGATTATTTTATTATAAAAGTGTTACTTTTAGCTTAATTGAATTTCATGCATAGAGGTATGCATATAAGATTATTATTTTATTATAAAAGTGTTACTTTTAGCATAATTAAATTTTATGCATAGAGGTATGCATATAAGATTATTATTTTATTATAAAAGTGTTACTTTTAGCATAATTGAATTTTATGCATAGAGGTATGTATATAAGATGACTATTTTATTATAAAAGTGTTACTTTTAGCATAATTGAATTTTATGCATAGAGATATGCATATAAGATGACTATTTTATTATAAAAGTGTTACTTTTAGCATAATTGAATTTTATGCATAGAGGTATGCATATAAGATGAATATTTTATTATAAAAGTGTTACTTTTAGCATAATTGAATTTTATGCATAGAGGTATGCATAAAAGATGAACATTTTATTATAAAAGTGTTACTTTTAGCATATTGAATTTCATGCAGAGGTATGAAAAAAAATTATTATTTTATTATAAAACTGTAAAGAAAAAAATTATTATTTTTTTATAAAAAAGTTACTTTTATCATATTGAATTTCGTGCATAGAGGTTAAAAAAAATTATTATTTTATTATAAAAATATTACAAAAAAATAATTATTTTATTGTAAAAGTGTTACTTTTATCACATTTGAATTTCTTGCATAGAGGTATTCATAAAAAATGATTATTATATTATAAAAATGTTACTTTTATCATAATTGGATTTCATGCATAGAGGTATGCATAAAAGATATTTTTATACTAAAAGTGTGATTTTCATCACATAAATGGATTTTATGCATAAATTAGATGCATAAGAGAAATTCTTTTAGTCTAAAAGTGTAATTCTTACTAAATTGAATTTATGCATAAGAAGATGCATAAAAGATTGATTTTAATTCAAAAGTGTCATTCTCATTTAAAATGAATTTATGCATAGGAAGATGCATAAAAGATTGATTTTTATTCGAAAGTGTTAGTCTCCTTAAATGAAATTTATGCATAATTAGATGCGTAAAGAAATCTTATATCAAATATAAGAATTTTCTTGTATTCTATAAATAGATATGGGAAGGGATAGGATGTGATAAGAGATGTATAAGATGTGATAAGATGCGATAAGATGTATATGAGGTGAGTTAGGATGTGATAAGATAAGTTAGGATGTGATAAGAGGTGTATGAGATGTGATAAGATACTTATGGGATGAGTTAGGATGTGATAAGAGGTGTATGAGATGTGATGAGATGTGATAAGATACTTATGGGATGAGTTAGGATGTGATAAGAGGTGTATGAGATGTGATGAGATGTGATTAGAGGTGTATGAGATGTGATAAGATACTTATGGGATGAGTTAGGATGTGATAAGAGGTGTATGAGATGTGATGAGATGTGATAAGAGGTGTATGAGATGTGATGAGATGTGATAAGATACTTATGGGATGAGTTAAGATACTTATGGGATGAGTTAGGATGTGATAAGATGAGTTAAGATGTGATAAGATACATATGGGATGAGTTAGGATGTGATAAGATGAGTTAAGATGTGATAAGATGTGTATGGGATGAGGTAAGAAGTGTATATGATGGGATAAGATGTATATGAGATGAGTTAGGATGTGATAAGATGAGTTAGGATGTGATAAGAGGTGTATGAGATGTGATAAGAGGTTATGAGATGTGATAAGATGTGATAAGATGCATATGAGATGAGTTAGGATGTGATAAGATGAGTTAAGATGTGATAAGATGTGTATGGGATAAGATAAGAAGTGTATGTGATGAGATAAGATGTATATGGGTTGTGATAGGGCGAGAATGGATGTGATGTAAAAGAATAGATGTGAAGGTGTATGGGGCTATATGAATAGGAATGTGGAAATGGATGTATGAATGTGGATGTGGAGGTATGCATGTAGATGTAGATGTATGAATGAGGATGTGTGGAGGTGAATGTGGATGTGGATGAATGGATAAAGATATGGATGGGGATGAATGGATGTAGATACGGATGTGGATGTATACATGTAGATGTAGATGTATGAATATAGATGTATGCATATAGATGTGGATGTATGGATGTGAATGTGCATGTAGATGTGGATGTATGAATGTGGATGTGGATGTGGATGTGTAGAATAATGAACGTGAATGTGTATGGGAAATAATGTGTCGTCGATATGAGTAAATGGATGAGAATGAATACACATTGAATGAAATGTGGATTAAGTAATGTGGATTCAGGAGGGATAATGTGGAAAGATGAGAGTTCGATATAGAAACTGTATTTTGTGACTGTTTGTAAATGACTGTTTTATGTCAAGAATGCTGGGGAAGCATTTTGACCGTCTTATGAATTAAGGTCATGGAGACCTAACTGATAAAGTTGCAACTGCTGACGGAGAGTCAATGGATGACGTCTCGCGTAGCAAGGTCGACCGAGGTCTTGACCAGCCTCGGTTCAATTAAAATGGAGAGCTTCCGGTACGGTGGATGAGGGACCAAGGAAGCGGCCTATGAGTGAAGCGCTAGGTCACCTGCGAAGGATCCTAGAGGGTGCTGACCATACGGTGCTCGGGCTCTGGGTTGCCCAGGATACCCACACGTGCGTCGAGGAAGATATTGGAACAAGGAGTAAGAGTTGTTTTCTGAAACCGGGCATGGATCTGGTTGATTGACCTTGCTAGTCTTCAATGGATGAGTCCATGGCTTTTTATATGGATCTGTTGGTTGATCTTGCTGATCTTCAACGAGAGTCCATCTTGATTTTTATAAGTGATTATATTGCCGAGTATTATGGACTAGGAACTATTGAAAAGGCCCCTGAGTGGACAGGTGGTGAGCATTCTGGTTGCCAATGATGCCATAGATACTCTGATGAAAGAATGATGGGAAATTAAGAATCAACCGGATAATTTGGAAGATTGTCATCAGTGACATAATGGTTCATTAAAGGATTGTTTTAAAGTTAGTTGATGCTGAGAAAAAGGCAATTTCATATTGGGTGTGTAAGTGGTGTGACTAGTTTTATGTTTGCATGAACTTCCGACTAGGGGGCCTTGGAACTCTTTTCCTTGGTACCCAGGACAAAACCTAACCAAATTCCTAATTGGATACCGTCACTACAGTGGTTGGGCGGTTGGCTAACCCATGGGACTGGATGGGGTTAGGCTGGACTGATGGATTCGTAAACCGAGACTCAATTTCTGTTATTACGATAGATGAAGTAAATCCCGGATAGTAATTGTTCTATGGATAGGAATCAACGGATGTGCCTCTTGATGGGAAAAAAAGCGTTGATCCCAATGATCCAAGTGCAAGTTTCTTCCTTGATCTCACCGAGTACCTTTATAGGTGCAGTCGGATCAGTTTGATCAGTAATGGTCTTGACTACGTTAGAGTAAAAAGTTATCCTGGTGGAATCGTCCGTGCTTTCCGGATAAAGGAAGTTTTTTTCGGGTTCGGTTTTGGAAAAACCGACGGATTAGTCTCTTGTCCGGATATCCGTGGACGAGGCCCCGAATGTGGCACCCTGTCCCGCGCGAGAAGTGCTACTTCCGCTGCTAGTACCCCGAATCCGTTGCTCGGTGGGAACAGGATCTCATAGTTGGTATCAGAGCATTTGGCTAATAAAGATCAACTGAGAAGCCAAATATGTCAAAAATTTATCAAGAAGCACAAAAAGGTTATAATTGTGTGATATAATTCATACAAATTGATATTCAAATTAATTTTGTAAATTAGTAATTGGGTCTTCAAATGGAAGTACCGCAATTATATGGAACCTTGACTTGCTTGAGGCTTAGACATGATGGTATTTACCTTATAATTCCAAGTATTATGACTAACCGTATATACCGAGAGTATAACTGCACCTCTTTACCGACAGTATATACGAGTAAATCTAAGACTTGAAATTATAAGCATTAATGCTATCCAGATGATGAATTCGAATGTGGTTGATATGATTTTTAATTCTCTTTGAGAACTGATGAGTTGATTTGGATTCTGATTGAAAAATGTTGATCCCTGAAATTTGGTTGAAATGCAATAAGTTGAACGAATCCTCAATGAGGATGAATGGGACGAGTCCCTGTAATGATATTCATAACTGGAATGATGATAATGATTTCAGCAAATCACTATGAGATTAGTGGATTGTGCTGTCAAATTGCTACTGTTAACTCTTATCATGGTAGATCAAGTTAAGGGATGACAATTTGAGAAATTGCTTAACTTAAATTTCCGTGGAGGAATGTTCAGAAAGAAAATTTTCGGTCTAATGGACCATTATCGTGTTAAAAATATGGATGATATGATCTGAATGAATTGTTATTGATGAGTTCTATATAAGGGATACTTATCCCCGTATTCTGTTGGATTGACCAGAATATAAGGAACCCCAGAATAAATTGGATCTTAAGAAAAAAAGAGTTGTCCTCTACTTTGCGAGATGGGGACATCTCGCACCTTTTTAAGTGGGGTAGAATGTAAGATTCCTCCCCCAGAATACTTTCTCAGGAGCCCCACCTATTTTAAGGATTCAGAACAATGAGTTCAGAAGTGAGAACCGGTGTTTTGGATGCCAAGGTTTTGGTCATCAGTTAAAAGACTGCCCGACTCCTGCCATGACAAGGGCTCAGGGAAGTCAACAACCCAAATTCAGAGACCAATTCCTTCATACCAATCTAATCAGGGTCTGTCTTGGACAAGATTGCTTAATTCCATTATCTAGGTCCGACCCATTGATTAGGGTCGAGATGTCCAGACAAATGCTTGACGATATGGAGCAGCAGATGCAGGCAATTCATAAACATATAAAAGCCGTCCAGGATCGACAGAAGCAGTATGCAGATAAGAAGAGGACAGTCAGAGAATGCAAAGAAGCAGATATGGTCTTCATTCGAGTACGGCCCAAAAGAAGTTCTTTATCTCTTAGGAAGTATAAGAAGTTATCCCCGAGATATTGTGGGCCTTATCTGATTTCAAAGAAAGTAGGTGACTTAGCCTATGAGCTTATTTTATCTCCTCATCTCAAAGTTCTTAATGCTTTCTATAGAAATATGTGCTAAACCCGAATCATGGAAAGACGGTAAAACTTCAGTGGGGCAAGATACCCTGTTGGCTTCTAGGGTACACTAGTTCTTCTTTTATATAAGTCGTAACTCTTACTTGTCGCTCGTAGTAATCTTACTTCCATCGATCTCCTTTCTTCTTAATCTCCTTCATGGCTTGGCAGCAAGAACTGATTTTATCCATGATGATTTCTCACCTTCAAGACGCAAGCGAGTCTGTGAAGAAGAATTTTATAGAACTGTATGAGCGCTCACTTTTCCCTCGCTTGGGAACTTTTGTAGCTCAGACCAAATGGCGAACCTGTCAAGATATAACTAGGGTAACACCGTGGGGACGACATCACTTCCATAACAATGTCCGCTTGGCCATGGTTATTGAAGCCTTGGGTTTGGGTCCCCGATACTACTGCGTGATGAGATCAAGGCATGGTGGATTTTCTGAGCGGGTCTTCTTACTAGCGTGTTTTCTTCCTCATCAGAAGATATGCCTTTATCCCGTTTTTGGCTTGCCTCTCAAAGGTCCTTTTGTTAGATCACCTCATACCACCGAGGTAGGTGCTGCAATAACCAGCCGAATTATTCCCATAGATGAGTTACCTTATACGTGTGCAGCTTGTGAGTGTTGCTTTTGTGACCATATGATGGACGGGCTTATGGAATTGTAAAGAGTTCTTCTATCGTTACTGTATATGTTCCAAGAATGAATAAAGTTGAAATCTTGTTCTTGTCTTGAGTCTTGCTCTCTTTGAGACTTTTCTTGGTGGTTAATCTTAATTAAATTTTCTCCAAGTCTCATATTCGTGCATCTTGCCAAAATTACCCCCAGTTTGCGAGATGAGGGCATCTCGCATTTTTCAAGTGGCAGAGAATGTAAGATTCCTCCCCAGCCTCTCAAGATATACAGCATATTCCCCTATAATCAATTTCCTCTTCAGAAATATAAGAGATCTTGTCTCTGCCTGTTTCGGCATAGAGAGAAAATATTCTAGAGAGAGAATATTCAGATTTTGAATATTTTTGGATAAAAAAATTTCTCATATTATTAAAATAAATTTCCCTGAAACAAAAATTCAGAAAGAACTTTCCAATGTGCAATTGAAATTAATTGGAAATGGGTATAAAGGACCTTAGTCTAAGGGTCTAGATTTTCAGAAATTCTTGGATTATGATCCAATTAAGGTTCCTATGAGCCAATAAGATCAATCCATGTGTGGGGAGGAGATAAATCCAATTTTGTAAAAGAAGATACCCAAAAATGAGTAAATGCTCACATAAGGTGAAGAGTTGAATATGTACAAGGTTTATTAATAAGAAACTATGAGTAATTTTAATAATGTGAGATATTTTGAGTATAATGATTTCATTTTGACACATATGTAAGGAAGGGGAGTCCCTTCAATGCTCACATAAGGTGAAGAGTTGAAAATGTACAAGGTTTATTAGTAAGAAACTATAAGTGATATTAAAAATATGAGATATTTTGGGTATAATGATTATTTTATTATAAAAGTGTTACTTTTAGCTTAATTGAATTTCATGCATAGAGGTATGCATATAACATGATTATTTTATTATAAAAGTGTTACTTTTAGCATAATTAAATTTTATGCATAGAGGTATGCATATAAGATGATTATTTTATTTTAAAAGTGTTACTTTTAGCATAATTGAATTTTATGCATAGAGGTATGCATATAAGATGACTATTTTATTCTAAAAGTGTTACTTTTAGCATAATTGAATTTTATGCATAGAGGTATGCATATAAGATGAATATTTTATTATAAAAGTGTTACTTTTAGCATAATTGAATTTTATGCATAGAGGTATGCATAAAAGATGAATATTTTATTATAAAAGTGTTACTTTTAAGATATTGAATTTCATGCATAGAGGTATGAAAAAAAATAATTATTTTATTATAAAACTGTAAAGAAAAAAAATAATTATTTTATTATAAAAATATTACTTTTATCATATTGAATTTCGTGCATAGAGGTGAAAAAAATAAATAAATTATTATTTTATTATAAAAATATTACAAAAAAAATAATTATTTTATTGTAAAAGTGTTACTTTTATCACATTTGAATTTCTTGCATAGAGGTATGCATAAAAGATTATTATATTATAAAAATGTTACTTTTATCATAATTGAATTTCATGCATAGAGATATGCATAAAAGATATTTTTATACTAAAAGTGTGATTTTCATCACATAAATGGATTTTATGCATAAATTAGATGCATAAGAGAAATTCTTTTAGTCTAAAAGTGTAATTCTTACTAAATTGAATTTATGCATAAGAAGATGCATAAAAGATTGATTTTAATTCAAAAGTGTCATTCTCATTTAAAATGAATTTATGCATAGGAAGATACATAAAAGATTGATTTTTATTCGAAAGTGTTAGTCTCCTTAAATGAAATTTATGCATAATTAGATGCATTAAAAAATCTTATATCAAATATAAGAATTCCCTTGTATTCTGTAAATAGATATGGGAAGAGATAGGATGTGATAAGAGATGTATGAGATGTGATAAGATGCAATAAGATGTATATGAGGTGAGTTAGGATGTGATAAGATGAGTTAGGATGTGATAAGAGGTGTATGAGATGTGATGAGATGTGATAAGATACTTATGGGATGAGTTAGGATGTGATAAGAGGTGTATGAGATGTGATGAGATGCGATAAGATACTTATGGGATGAGTTAGGATGTGATAAGAGGTGTATGAGATGTGATAAGATACTTATGGAATGAGTTAGGATGTGATAAGATGAGTTAAGATGTGATAAGATACATATGGGATGAGTTAGGATGTGATAAGATGAGTTAAGATGTGATAAGATGTGTATGGGATGAGGTAAGAAGTGTATGTGATGGGATAAGATGTATATGAGATAAGTTAGGATGTGATAAGATGAGTTAGGATGTGATAAGAGGTTATGAGATGCGATAAGAGGTTATGAGATATGACAAGATGTGATAAGATGTATATGAGATGAGTTAGAATGTGATAAGATGAGTTAAGATGTGATAAGATGTGTATGAGATAAGATAAGAAGTGTATGTGATGAGATAAGATGTATATGGGTTGTGATAGGGCGAGAATGGATGTGATATAAAAGAATAGATGTGAAGGTGTATGGGGCTATATGAATGGGAATGTGAAAATGGATGTATGAATGTGGATGTGGAGGTATGCATGTAGATGTGGATGTATGAATGAGGATGTGTGGAGGTGAATGTGGATGTGGATGAATGGATAAAGATATGGATGGGGATGAATGGATGTAGATACGGATGTGGATGTATACATGTAGATGTAGATGTATGCATATAGATGTGAATGTATGGATGTGAATGTGCATGTAGATGTGGATGTATGAATGTGGATGTGGATGTGTAGATGTGAATGTAGATGTGGATGTGAATGTATGGATGTGAATGTGCATGTAGATGTGGATGTATGAATATGAATGTGAATGTGGATGTGGATGTGCATGTAGATGTGGATGTGGATGTGTAGAATAATGAACGTGAATGTGTATGGAAAATAATGTGTCGTCGATATGAGTAAATGGATGAGAATGAATACACATTGAATGGAATGTGGATTAAGTAATGTGGATTCAGGAGGGATAATGTGGAAAGACGAGAGTTCGATATAGAAACTGTATTTTGTGACTGTTTGTAAATGACTGTTTTATGTCAAGAATGCTGGGGAAGCATTTTGATCGTCTTATGAATTAAGGTCATGGAGACCTAACTGATAAAGTTGCAACTGCTGACGGAGAGTCAATGGATGACGTCTCGCGTAGCAAGGTCGACCGAGGTCTTGACCAGCCTCGGTTCGATTAAAATGGTGAGCTTCCGATACGGTGGATGAGGGACCAAGGAAGCGGCCTATGAGTGAAGCGCTAGGTCACCTGCGAAGGATCCTAGAGGGTGCTGACCATACGGTGCTCGGGCTCTGGGTCGCCCAGGATACCCACACGTGCGTCGAGGAAGATATTGGAACAAGGAGTAAGAGTTGTTTTCTGAAACCGGGCATGGATCTGGTTGATTGACCTTGCTGGTCTTCAATGGATAAGTCCATGGCTTTTTATATGGATCTGTTGGTTGATCTTGCTAATCTTCAACGAGAGTCCATCTTGATTTTTATAAGTGATTATATTGCCGAGTATTATGGGCTAGGAACTATTGAAAAGACCCCTGAGTGGACAGGTGGTGAGCGTTCTGGTTGCCAATGATGCCATAGATACTCTGAAATTAAGAATCAACCGGATAATTTGGAAGATTGTCATCAGTGACATAATGGTTCATTAAAGGATTGTTTTAAAGTTAGTTGATGCTGAGAAAAAGACAATTTCATATTGGGTGTGTAAGTGGTGTGACTAGTTTTATGTTTGCATGAACTTCCGGCTAGGGGACCTTGGAACTCTTTTCCTTGGTACCCGAGACAAAACCTAACCAAATTCCTAATTGGATACCGTCACTACAGTGGTTGGACGGTTGGCTAACCCATGGGACTGGATGGGGTTAGGCTAGACTGATGGATCTGTAAACCGAGACTCAATTTCTGTTATTACGATAGATGAAGTAAATCCCGGATAGTAATTGTTGAATCAACGGTTGCGCCTCTTGATGGGGAAAAAAGCGTTGATCCCAATGATCCAAGTGCAAGTTTCTTCATTGATCTGACCGAGTACCTTTATAGGTGCAATCGGATCAGTTTGATCAGTAATGGTCTTGACTACGTTAGAGTAAAAAGTTATTTTGGTGGAATCGTCCGTGCTTTCCGGATAAAGGAAGTTTTTTTCGGGTTCGGTTTTGGAAAAACCGACGGATTAGTCTCTTGTCCGGATATCCATGGACGAGGCTCCGAATGTGGGACCCCTGTCCCGCGCGAGAAGTGCTACTTCCGCTGCTAGTACCCCGAATCCGTTGCTCGGTGGGAACAGGGATCTCACATTTAATGACGCCACGGCTCCCTTGAACCCTTTCCGAGGGTTTTGTTGTTCTTCCTGGTTTTGCTGCTCCACCCTTCTTCAGCTTTCCGGACCTAGGCTGTGCCTAGCTTCTTGCTCTTGGCACTCCTTTTCTTGGTCCAAGTTGTGCGTGAATTCAGACACTTCTTCTTGCTCGAGCGGGCTTGCAAAAGTTTTAGCATTGTCTTCTTGATTGTAACGGTATGAGACACTCCCAACTGCAAGCTTCCTAGTCTCTTGGAAGGAATTATTTTCCACCATCCTTAGATCCAAGAACATGCATGATGCATACCTAAAGCTGGTTGAGTTGTGTGCTAAGAAGCTCTCTGTATTGTCTTCTCCAAAAAGTTCCTCCACGCTATGGTTTCTCCTCAAAATTATTCTAAGCAAACCTACACTTTCCTTTGGCTGATGATGTAGAATGCTCCTCAACGAAGATTTTCCCTCGCAGTATGTTTGTTGTGTCCCTAGCAGGATCGCCAAGTGTTTCTCGCTCTCAGCAGAATGGCAAGACAACAGTTTGTTGGTGACATACTAGTCAGGCAATGCCATGGGAGACGTGCATTCACCCACCAAAGTTTTCAGGTACGAACACCAACTCTCAAATGGTCATGGAGACACACAGAACACCACTCTACTACGTAAACCTTCACTCTTACTCTCTCAATTCTCACTCTGCATCTATCCACTAACTATCTCACTCACTCTCTCATACATAGACAACATGTTCAGTAGAACAAAGACACTGCAAACTTAATCCACATAACGTAGAGAATAACTCATAACAACGATGAAATGACAAGCTTGCTCTTAGTTATATTTCGAAAGCATTTCAGACTAATACAAAGCAATTTTCCATTACAAACTAACATTTCCTGAGTACTAACACTATAACAAGCTTCATGACATAACTGTCAACTATGAGTTGAGAGCATACATGGCTGCACCCTTCATACATTCCATCTATCTGAGCATCTATCTCTCTTCCTACCTAACACTGCATTAACCCTCATTACTATCTATAGTAACCAGTTGCCCTTTTACGCTGAGTAACCAGTTGCCCTTTTACGCTAAGTCTTCTTGTTCTTGACAACGACTCTAGGGTGGTTACAGTTTGCCACCTCCACACGTGTGTTACTGAGGTGGTACTCACGACGTGGGGAGTGGATTTTCGGCACCTTTTGCCACTACACTGAGCTACTAGATGCAACAATTACCATGGGGGTAAGAAGAAAATGACCTCATTTACATGAGAAAAATAAAACAAAAATATGTTTTAATACTGAAATTTAAAGTTATGAAAGATATAAACATGCTAAGAGAAAAGATTTCATCGAGATGTAGATGTAAAGCATATGCAAATTATAGAAGTGAATAATTCCTAGTTAATTACATGAGCAGCACATGTAACATGAGAATGGCAATGGTAGTAATTGATATAATTGCAAAGTGGTGCAAACAACAATGCATGCCAATGAATATCTAACCAATAAGTCATAAGAGTCTTGAATGTTTCTTGTCCCTGAGTATTCCCTTGCACATACATTACTCTAGCATCCCATACTACTAGAATAATGTGCATATGTGGCTCATGAATGAGGTTGGTTAATATAAGTAAATACATTGGGTAAGTACGATGTCACAATATCTGAATACTTTCGTATCCCAATGCACATCGACACGTACTATTCTAGCATGATCCAAGAAATAGAATGTCACATCATTTGAATACTTTTGATCCCAATGCATATTGACACCTATTCTCAAAATTTAAAAGGGAGATAGAACTATGTTGTTAAAGAGAATGCAGGGAAGAGACAGAGAGAGAGCTTGAGTTCCTTATAAGCAAACACATACACAAGAGAGTGCAAGACACAAGAGAGAGATGGATGGCTGAATTTTCTTCTATCTTCTTCTCTTCTCTATATCCATATAACTAAAAAATAGAAATACATACATAAAGGGAAAGTACACTCCTACAATAACATACTAATGGTCGGTCCACAGTGTGAACCTGACTACATTAAAGAGAATACAGGGGAGAGATAGAGAGAGCTTGAGTTCCTTATAAGCAAATACATACACAAGAGAGCAAGACACAAGAGAGATGGATGGTTAAATTTTCTTCTATCTTCTTCTCTTCTTTATATCCATATAACTAAAAGATAGAAATACATACATAAAGGGAAAGTACTCTACTACAATAACATACTAATGGTCGGTCCATAGTGTGAACCGGACTACATAAGCTGGCGCTATAACTATGCCATAACTCCTAGTACTCCAAAGTGGTTGTCACACAGCTTGTCATCCACTGGCGGCATATCAACCATAATCTCACCAACCAGTGGCATAAGTGCAGAAGCTATTACCCAGGCGGGTCATCAATGTCCGCTCGTAGCACTAGTTGAGCTCGATATCTCAATACTCTCCCTCGAGCTCAACACCACAGACTGCGCTCCAAGTAAGCTCCTAAACCTATGGAGCTTCCCTGTGCCCAATGCCTTCGTGAAAATGCCAACCATCTGATCCTCTGTGCTCACATATACCACATCAACATCACCTACTAAAATTTTCTCCATCACAAAGTGATAGTGCACCACAATGTGCTTCGTTCTAGCATGGTTTATTGGGTTACAGCTAACTGTATGCTACTCATGTTGTCACAATAAATGACAACTGTCCTACGGGCTCGTCACCCATATCACCAAGTAGCTTCTGAAACCAAGCTACCTTACAAGCTGCCATAGCAGTACCCCTGTACTCTACCTCTATACTCGACAAGACAACTGTTGGCTGCTTCTTGCTCACTCACATCAGTACTCCCAAATAAGAATATAAAACCACTGGTAGATGTCATGTCTTCAACACTACCAGCCTAATCAACATGCGTACCCATATAGCTGTATCTCTATACTAGCTTCATAGAAATCCATATAGCCACATTTAAGTGTGGCTTCCTAAGGATCCACATAAACTAACAAGTCCAACAACATAGCTCAAGTCTGACCTAGGAATGGTTATGTAAATCAAGCTACCCACTATGCACCTGTACGTAGTAGGGTCCTTCAAAAGCTCACCTACATATGCGCTAAGCGTTGTGTTTTGCTCCAATGGCACTAAAATAGACTTGCAACCTATCATACCATACTTGGACAACATGTCCAAGCCATATACTGCCTCTGCAGTAAAAAATGCATGAGATGATCTAACCATCTCTATGCCCAAGAAATGCCGCAGCTCACCCAAATCCTTCATCTCAAACTTCTACTTCAAAAGTCTCCTGACATCATATACGTCAACATCACTATCACAAATGATAATCAAGTTATCTACATAGATGACTAATAGCATAATCTCTCTATCTGTCTTTTTCACATAAGGTGAAAAATATGCATTGGATGGCTGAAATCCAATGGTAACAACATACTTCCTGATCTTGTTTGACTATGGGTGCCTGCTTTAAGTCATACAAGGCTTTGTGTAACTTGGACACAAATTCTAGATGTGCGTTACTTTCATAACCTGGTGTGACTGCATCAAGTATACTTCTTGTAAATCACCATGCAAGAAGACATTCTTTACATCCAGAATCTTCTCTTCTCATGCACTAAAAGGCCTCCACTATAATAATCCAAGAAAACAAGCCCCTCTTATTGAGAAAGGGAGAGAATTCGATCATCTGGTAGCTCAATTATCCGTGATAACTCCTTAAATCTTAGGTTCCTACAAGAGAACCTACTAGTAAGTCACAAACAAACAAACAAACAAACAAACAAACAAACTCACATTTCTACCCACAAAGAATCTCACAAAAACACAACACAAGCATGAGCTATCTAAGATCAAACTAATAGACTATCTCCCACACAACAATGCAAAAGATCCTTGGTTTAGTGAATTCATTATTTATATAGAGGGTCTAAGGTTCCATCTTCAAAGAAAGCTCCTTCTCGTTGGGTCAAGTGTTCCAAGATAATGTGCTCCTCCATCTTACTTACTTCCTTCTCTCACCCATGTTGGAGTAAAGCATGTCATAGTGGTGTGGCCTCGTGATATGCCACATGTATCATCATGCAAGTGCATATGCATGGCAGCTGATCCAATCAACTTTATCCTCTCATACTTTAACAAACACAGGGCCGTCAACATGGCCCTACAAAGCAAGTGTACTGCCTACTCAAGGTGACCAAAGCGGCTCCTTCCCCAATGCACGATTTATGATTGCTCTCACATGGAGCCTGCTTTGAAATAGGGATAACAAAATTATTGACTAATGCGTTGATGAACTGTATTTTACATCTATCAATCAAACAACCATCAAGAGCATTAAAAAATGCCCAAGGAAGTAACATGAAATCTGCAACATGTAGAATACTGAAGGCAACCTTCACAGAAATGAGGGACTTGATTGCACATCAGATGATGCTCTTATACTATAGTAAGAACCAATAAGGAACATAGTCGTGTGACGCACAAGGTTACCACAATGGAAGATAAGCATGTGTTCATGTAGCCTTGTGCTGATTCCACAATGCAAGAGAAACAAATTTCTTGATGCATAAGAATATGTATTTCTAGTGAAGACGGCAGAACTCACAATGACTCAATAGTCATATTTTAGGATCCTGGTGAGTCAAGCCTAGACGGATAAAGGAGTTTAGGTTAGCCCGATGGGGTGGCATCTCAATTCAAGGCCAAGAGGCCTTCACCATCATGGCAAGACAATTTAGCCCATAGAATTCTATCAACTCTCATCATGGGAAGCCGGGCCACAGCAGAGGTTGACACATGGGCATCTCACTATAAATACAAAGAACTCACAGTGTTCACATGGTGACCTTTTGCACAGCAAAGTTGTTGCACAAATCCCAATCTTTAAGAAAAAGCCACAACAGCAAGTTAGCATGTGCTGCTAATGTTGCCAATTACTGTTAGTCCACACAAAGCCCAATATTGAAGAATATATGTAAAGAACACTCTCCACACACTCATATAGGCCACAAGAAATTTGATACATTTCCACAAGTTATTGTATATCAGCCTTCCACGTGTCTGCAGGTTTCACCATTTCAATAGACGATAATTAACCCACCAATCTTGGTCCCACTCAACGTGCCTTCATCTAATCAGAAACCATTAAGAGGCACCGTTTCTTTTACTCGCACATCTCCAAATGGTGTGCATCAATATGTCAGAGAATGTTAATTCAGAGATGTGATTCAAGCAGGTTGGTCAAATCTTCAGCCCCTGAATTTTCTTATGGGCCGATTGTATACCCAGCATGACATCTTCAAAGTTGGTAGGGGATGGCAGACCTTACTAGAGCGGAAGAGGAGAGCGTGAGAGACATATATGCAGAGAGGGAGAGGGTTGGAAGGGGGGATAGAAAATATCCAGATTGTGCTCAATCTGTTGGGGATAGTACTCTACTACATAGACACAATTATAATTCCTCTCTTGATCGGTTGATAAATTGTGTATTACCGATAACACACTTGCATCAACTGTTAACATATTACCAACTATAAACTTAAACTGAAATCCATGATTTCCTAGCTTACACTGCCCTAGCCCAGTGGATGGGAGGTAGGAACAAGAATTTTCATGCAAATGATGATGAAAACAAGATCTGGAGAAACCTGAGTTCAGAGAACATCGAGCAGCTCCTCTTCATGTGCATATTATCATCTTTTAGGGGACAAAGATGGCACCCTTTCTTTGCCCTTCACTTGTGAGAAAAGACAGGAATGGCACAATATGGCAAAGAGCCCTTGAGATCGCATTCCTCATTATCATCCTCGTCCGGCTTGAAAGGAGGCAAGGAGAACGCATTGTATGTGGAGCTACCTCGTCGGAGATCCTTAATAGTTCGTAGAGCGGCAACTGTACTTCTGTAAATACTCTCTACTTCCTCTCCACGAATGCATGACTGCCCCTCTCCATTAGGGCCTTCTATTCCACCACATACTTTGACTTCTTCAAGAATAAGGCCTTTCCCCTTCTTTTTCTCGATTTGGGCTTCCTTATCTTCAATGGGCATTTCACCTGATGGGAAAAGGGACTGCAAGTTCATCTCACAGTCACTCACAAGCTTGGATAGCAGCTCTGTGGTGAAGAATGGCTGGTGTAGGACATTCTGGATGAACGGCATGCGGAGAAGCGCACCTGTCCTCTTGTCATGTTTCTTCAAAATCTTCACCAAGCCTGGACAAGATATCAACATTGATTACAGACATTAGCAGGCATGAAGAATCACAATCAAATGATCAATCTTAAATTTTCTTTAATGCATTGGCTACTACTAATCTCGCAATCCATGTTCCCCTAATGCTAAGGGATCTGCCATTAAGCAAAAAAATTTCCCCTAAAAAATAACGAACCCAAAATCTATCCCTAAAAAATAGGGATCTCAAAAATATTGGTAGATTAATCTTCTTTCCCTCTGTAATTAGAGAGCTCCCAAAAATATTGGTAGATTAATCTTCTTTACCTGTGTAGTTAAGAGAGCTGTAGTTTTCCAAAAGCACCATTTCTCCATGGAAGCTCACAATCTCCCTCCTTATATTAATCATCTCCTCAAAAAAGCCTGTTTCGGAAGGTGAAATGCCATCGGGGCCAAACTTCCCCTTCAGAGACTCAATTCTCTCCTTGAGCTCCTGTAAGACATAAATCAGGTGAGCTCACAGATCTGTGGACAAGCGCGCCCCCATCACAGGGGCATGCGCGCACACACACATACACGAGAGAGAGAGAGAGAGAGAGAGAGAGAGAGAGAGGGGGGGGGGAGGGCAGGGGGGGTACCTGCAAGCGGATGACATAGTCTTCCTCCTTCTCCATAAAGAAATTGTTGAATTTCTCAAGCTCAGAGTTGAGGAGGTGTATGAAATCGACCTCTTGAGAGCTCAATTGCTTCATGCCTGCGCAGAACAACAAGGGGTTCCAAGAAGGGTCCGTGGATGGAGCGCCCGCAACAGAAGAAGATGAAGAAGCAGCAGCAGCAACAGGGGCGGTGTCCTCCTTTAACCCCACCCCAGAGCCATGGCTTTCCGCTTCTAGTGATGATGCAGGTGATGATGACGCTGCTGCTGCATTAGCAGGCGAGGTACTCTGACGATGATCACCCTCTTGCGGTCTTTCTTGATGATCATCAAGGCCACCATAGTTTTCTTCTCCTTGTTCTTCACCTGTGTTTCTCCCAGATTCTGCCTGTGATTGATGATGATGGTGACCGCCATAGCTCGAAGGTTCTGCCTCTGAGATGAGCTTTAAACGCTTCTTGAGCTCTTTGTAAGAGAGGTACTTGTCTCTCCATTCAGGCAAGGTCTCTTGTAACTGGCTTTGCAGGCGTTTGCCGAACTTCATAGCCTGCTTGAATGTATGCTCACACCGTCTCTCTGTTTCTGCGAGAAGAACAAAGCCTGCAAGCCCAAGAAAAAGGACACCCTCTGTTCTGACCCCATAGGTCCCATACACGAACGAGACAATGATGGATATTCCCTCATTATGCGGCTCTTAAAGCATATTCCCTCCATGCCGCCTCCTCAAAAAATCTAATGAAATTTAACATGTTTTTACACAAATTTTGCAGGTTTACTGTGAAATTTGAAGGCAAATTTTGCCATTTACTAAACTAAACCACTGGCTTCACAATGGTTTTTCAATTGGCCACAAACGAACACCTAAGGTAGACAGACCGTATGACTGTCTCCCTAACCAACAAAAAAGTAAAGAACAATGTTGTTTGTTTATGGCTAAGTCTCCAAATTTGTTGGAAAAAGCTAAGCAACTCACAATTTGTTTTTATATAACACACACACAAGTCAATTTTAACCAAATTTCTTGAGATTTTTATTAGTGCAAAACAATCTACTCCCGCTTGGTTCATAGTAACAGAGCAGCTCATACGCAATACTGCCCTTTCCCCTAAAAGGAGTTTTTATTGAAGGGACATTCAATCATTTTACGTAAAGAGAGGTCACATAGGTCGCAAAAAAAAAGCCCTCGACTAATCGAGGTGTACTTTGGGTAGTGTCACGGCCGAAGGCACCCAACCAGATCTCTGTGACACTTTTTGATACACTGAGAGTCCTTTAATTGATTTCAAGGATCTTAACCAATGTTGGGACGGAAGTTCCCCATCACACACTCTTAGGCTACAACTTTACAAAGGATTGCTTGGAATAGGGATCACGTTCTATGTAAACACCATGCATTCAATCTAGATTAAAAAGTACATCAGCATAGCACCGATGCATGCTTAAGTGCTTGATGGTTCATTTGTGCATTAACCAACTCAACCCACACTGAAACATTCATGGTTCACATAGATCCACCATGAGTACAATCATTTTTTAAATCATTCATTTCCAGAACCTAACAATGCCATGAGTTTTAGGATTTACTGAGACTACCTTACGCACAATGCCATAACATTTTTTAATCCAACTAACCAATGGAAAGTGTCTTATGGTTAATCGAAAAAGTTATTAAATCCACTTACTTTTTTTTTGGGAACAATAGTCATATATATATAATTCCAAAAAAAACTTTACATCCAGACCCAGTTACAAGCTCTATTGAATTTGCAGAGCAATGTGATGAGCTATGGTGGATCAAATGCAAGAATCAACATAACTAGTAAGTGATTAGATGATGATTAAGACGAGATTAGTGAGCAATTAATCTAATAGGATAATGTAGGCATGGATACTCAAAAACTAGCAATTTCTCATTAGGCCAATGCCTCAATTTATAGGTTTTACATCCACAAGATGCCAAGCATCTAATCCCACTGATTTCTCCTTGATTTGTGCCACCTCCCCTACACTGGGGGCACCTTTTCCTAGAATCTTTCCACACCTCTATATTCACTCATGCTACCCTTGATTCTCTCATCAGTAGATTCCTCTCACCTTTTCACTGCTACCCACTTAATTACATACTCCCTTTTACAGTCTCTTGCTAAGGGCTTGTTTCCGCACACACCCATTCACTTGCATATTTCAACAAGCTCATATCCACAAACTCTACATATCCATGTTAAGTAGACTACATATTAAATTCCACCTTTCATCTTCCAACACAAAAGATAAATGCTCCCAGGAAATCTGATTTCCCAGTTGTATACATGCTTCAATCACATAGCTTCAGTTGTATACATGCTTCAATCACATAGCTTCAGTTGTGCACCCTTTGAGAGACTGTCTCTCCAATACATCCTCTTTTTTAGTCCACACTTTTACTACTAGCCTAGTTCTCACATGGTTCTCAATAAAAGCCACATAGGTGTAGAGAGTTTGCTTCTCTTTAAGGTACCAACTCTTTGTTTTTAGCCCAAACTTCAAAGGTTTTGATTTCAAATCCAACCATGTATAGCCTTGAAACATAAAAAGAACCTGTTAGGTTTACCTAGTATGTATGAGAGTCACTCTAGTAGATATAGAGGTCAAGCTATGCCAATTTGCAGAGCCTGAATTGTATATAAAGGTCAAGCTATACCAATTTGCAGCGCCTGAATTAGTTGTACCATCTCATCCTTATTCAACTTGTTCACATAATATATAAACCAACACATGTATATACATTTATACATCAAATCTGTCACATCCAACCCAAGAATGGTTTCTTTCTAAAGATTATACAATTTTGGGTATTCCATATCTCCCACAAATAGCAAAACCTAATTATGTTGAAGATTAAGTCAGCAGCTCCATCACTAGGGCTACTCATCTCCCTAAGATCCAATCCCCCCAATGGTCTTGGAATCTTTAATTAAGCTTTTTAATTAACATATCTTAATCATAATTAATTATGATTAATGTTAAAAAATCATTTTAAAGAGATTTTCTCCCGGAAAAGAGAAAGAAAAATCAAATTTGAGAGGCGGAGAGAGTCCCACGCACACGGGAGAGCATCTCATGCATCAACACGCTGTCCCCTACTAAATTTCAGTAGAAATTGATAGAAATTTGATCGCATTCTCGTGGAAAAAACCTGCAAAAATGTATAAAAATATATTTTAAATAAAAAATATGCTAAAAAAATTCCTAAAAAATTAGGAAAAAATTTCTAAAATTTCTAGAAATTCAGGGAATCCATTCTACAAAAATATCCACCATAAACTTTATGGTATTTTTGTAAAAAATTCTATTAATGCTCAATTTTAACCATAAAAAATAGGGAAAAATAGCATTAACTCACGGTATTCCCCGGCAACATCGATTCGTCCATTGAATTGTAGTTACACATGTTCCAATCACCATATCGATGATCCACGTGCAATTCATCAACACAAATCAACAACATAACATTTTTATTAGTAAATATTAAAATTTACTAAAAAAAATCAACAATTAAATGGAGATTGCTCTGATACCACTGTTAAAACCCTAAGATCTCTCTAGATAATTGTTATGCATAAACATGCATAAATCAGGCATAAACTCAACCACCCAACCACCCCCGAGCCCAAGGGATGCACACATGAATAATAAATGAAATACATCATACCTCTACCTTGATGTCCCATACCATCAAGAGGTATAACACAATCCAATAGCATGTAGCTAAAGTGTGAAATGGTAGATGAGTAGATATGGATCTCTACACAAGAGACCATAGCATAAGCCTCAAGCTTCCTAGCCTCCAAGCCCCCTTGAGTGTGCCCCATGCCCCTATTATATAGGAGGGCCCTCAAGTGACTCTTGACTTTCCATTCCTCATGTGTGACACTTGGATGCCTGACCCTAACCTTAAACCTTAAGGTTAGTCCTAACCCATGCTCCACTAGACCTTGTTCCCATGCTCCCATGCTCACAAGCCTAATGTGGGTTAGCCTCCTAGTATATGCACACATAATGTGTATATAACATAGCACACATAATGTACATATAACACCTATACTGTAGCAAACCCATTTCCCAATTCTGCCCCATGTCCCTCTAATGACAGGGTAGTCCCAAAAAAGGCATGTTTCCCATCTTCCAGACCAGTCTTGCATATCTAGGACATCATCCACTAGTAAAGTTTCTCTTAGCCAGCTTGATCCCAATGGGTAAGGCCCACATGCATATCCTCCATAAGAAAACCTGAGACTTGACAAAGATACATGCCTCCCATATTGCTTTCCATCTCCTCCTCCAGCTATTAGGACTCCAGTTTACCCTCCAAATTCTACATTCACCTCACTTTTCCTTACCTCCTTGTATAAGTCTCTGGTTGCCCCTTCATCTAGTTTTGCACCATTATACCAAACCCAATCCTTAATCGAGCAGGATTCATCATCCCTTCTGTACCTCATCTAGTACCTGCAGCAGCATAACCAATTGCCCTTCCCTTGAAGAAAGTCCAAACTCCTCTTCTACCTACTCAAATTCTTTCAACCCCACTGCTGACCAATCCCAACAATCTCCCAGCCTTCTTAGCCCTTTGTTATTCAGTTTCTTAGCAGAGAGCTGATGATCTGGAGGGCCAAGGGAGGGTTAAACTTGTGAGTCCACCGTATCCCCAGACTTAACAAAGAAATTCCTGATGCTCTACAACAACCATCTAAAATCATCAGCCCCAAAGCCTCCTTCCATTTGTTGCATAACATCCTGCAGAGAGGGGTGAGCCTGTGACTTTTAGGGGGGGGGACATAAGAGAGAAGCTTATCCTTCCATCCTAGTCCTTGCCACTTGCCTTTTGATTGGATATGAGAGTCTTCCACTAGCTCCCTTACCATCTTGGTCCATATCTCCTCTTGTTTGCTGAAGACACTTAGGGAGGAGCAGAGCAATCCTTGCTATGGTCTAAGAGGGTAGGTGCAGAATACCAATACCTCCTTCACTCTTGGGTAAACATAGTTTGTCCCAGGCAAGCCAGGCTGAAGTTTTTTTATTAGCTTTCCCAAATCTCTATGGGGGCCACAATCTTCTTCTAATGACATTTCCCAAACTCTAACACATGACACAAGAACATGATGTAGGCATTTAGCACAGTATTGCAGATTGTTGTCCTGTCATGAAAGGGAATTCTAATGCCCTCACATTTCTTCAGCTTCAAGCTAAACCTCTCTAAAGCCCAGTCAATCAATTGTTTATTTGTAACCTCTACTCCAAAGGGAACCCCTAGGTTTCTAACAATCTATCCCCTCTTAATAACCTCACATCCCCACTTCTCCAAGTTAAAATCATTATCCTCAGACAGGCTTATGATCTTAGACTTATGTATATTACACATGGACCCAGAGGCTTCTATAAATTCCTGAATAATAGGCAAAGCTTGTCTCAAATTGTCATTATCTACTTTCAAGAAGAGTAATGAGTCATCAACACAGCATTGTATTACCAGTTGCTCACCATTTCTCAATTTCAGTCTAGTCACCCTACCTTTTGAATAGGCATCTTCCAAGGCCACTATCAGAGGATGGAATGCAATAGCAAACAATAAGGGAGCAAGAGGGCAACCCTTCCTTACAGATCTATCAACTTCAAAGCCCCCCATCACTCTCCCATTGAAAAATAGTTTAGAATGTCCTCCCAAGTAAGGGTGTAAATACAAGTAGCCATCCTACGTCCAAAACCCAGCCTCTCCATCACCCTGGCCACAAATGACGAATGGAACCTGTCATAGGACTTCTCTAGATCAAGTTGCAACAGTATGCACTTCTGATGGGTTTTCAAGGCCACATTCCTCCCTAGCATGGCTGTATAGATATTGACCTATCTTTTATGAAGCCATATTGTCTCTTAGATATAATTTCTTGAAGAACAGGGGTGATCCTTAGAGGGAAATGACTTTGGCTAGGATTTTATATAAAAAAATCAACAAAGTGATGGGTCTCCAGAACCTATTGCATGCTGCTTGTTTGGGAATAAGTTTCACCAGACCCTCTTTTAGATCCTTATCCAAGTTACTAGGGTTAAAAGCCTCTCTGCACACTTTCCATACCAGGTCCTTCAAGGATGGCTAGAAGGCAATAAAAAATTCAACAGATAAGTCATCCCACCCACGAGACCTCTCTCCCCAGCTTTAGAATGGCCACCCAGAATTCATCTGCATCCACCCAGCTTTAGAAGGGCCACCCAGAATTCATCTGCATCCACCCAGCTTTAGAAGGGCCACCCAGAATTCATCTGCATCCACCTCTCTGTCAAGCCACTTGGCCTTATTAGTTTCCACTCTATGATTACAGGTTATTCTTAGCTTGAAACCTTCTACATACATGAACAGTCTTTTTTTAAGCTAAGGGCAGAGCCTAAGAATTCTACCCATTTTTCAAATCAATTCCCACCAATCCTTTCTCATTTTCATCTATAATCCTTCCCATCACTTCCCTACTATTTGCTTTCCTTTCTCTTGGCTTTTCATCTCCTAACATTTCAGGCCTGTCTAGCACCTAAGATATAGATTAGTTTCTTCTTCTGTGAGCTCCCTACTTGTCTCTTCTTCTATAGAGATTCCATCTCCTCCTTTCTTGTCTTCTTTCTTCAACTCTCAATTTCCCAACCCCCTAATAATACCTTGCATCTCATTAGCAAAAGATCTCCAAGATCCTTTAGAAGTCCCTCTCTTTTTAAGTCTCCCAATGGCCTCCTCAGTATATAACAAATAAAAAACTCATCCTTGAGTAGCAAATTGTCGACTCTTAGTTTCCTTGTGGGAAATTTGCTCAGTTTAGCCTCCTCCCAATCAGTCATGTGCCATTCCCATTTCAAGGGCATATGATCAAAGAGAGTAGTGCTAGAATCAATTGTCATCTTCAAAGTGTGAGGGACCTGGATTTCTTGTTGATTAAGAAAGACTTTATTAATCCTAGATGATGAACCAAAATATTGCGCATGATGCTAAAGTAGGTGTGCCTAAGGTCAGACCCCCAATCACCCATGTCCCACCCATTAGTCAATCCCATCTTTCCTCTCAGTTCTTCCCATCTCCTCTTCTCTTGACCCATCAAAATGGTACTCCCCCCACACATATCCAGTTGTTTTTCAACCATATTACAATCTCCCAAAAGGATACAATGGCCGTGAATATTCAATTAGCAATCCATTCCCACATTCCACTTCCAACCTTATGATTGTGAGCCTCATATATATTCACCACCCACATCCTTTCCCCATTAACTTGGATCTCAACCATTAAAATCCTACCATTAGGATGATTAGCACAATCCACTTCTAACCTTATGATTGTGAGCCCCATATATATTCATCCTTTCCCCATTAACTTGGATCTCAACCATCAAAATCCTACCATTAGGATGATTAGCAACTATATTAGTGTTTAATTATTTTTAATAATAGTCATCATTCCACTATACCCCCCATTCACTCCCCCATACAACACAATCCAATCTTTATACCTATCCTTTCTAAAGGATTTTAGTCTAAACAAATTATGTTCCTGGATAGCCATAATGGAAAGTATCCAATCCTTGACTAATCCCCGAAAAGTAGAGTTCTTTTTCCTATCCTTAATCCCTTTTACATTCCATGTTTAGCCTCCAACTTCCATTGACTTAGTCATGTTAAGGCTGTTTTTAGAACCATGTCCACTTCCTCATCATCACCTTTGTCAGAGCAGCATCTTTCTGAATTCCCTTCCAAGCCTCTTCCACTTGCCACTATCCACATCCCCCAAAAGTAGAGTTTTTTTTCCTATCCTTAATCCCTTTTACATTCCATGTGTAGCCTCTAGCTTTCATTAACTTACTCATGTTAAGGCTATTTTTAGAATCATGTCCACCTCCTCATCATCACCTTTGTAAGCACCTTTCTGAATCTCCTTCCAAGCCTCTTCCACCTACCAATTGAAACTTTTTATATAGGATGTCCCATTATCCACATCCCCCAGAGGGCTGAAAGGGTTTGAGTATACCAGAGGGCTCAGATTGCTTTGGGACTTACTCCCTCTAGTTTCTCTCACAACCGATTTCTTATGGGCCATTCTCACCTCTTCCTTAGTTTTCCTGACATTAGCTTTCCCCTTAGTTTTTATCCAGGCTCCCTCAACCCGATCCCCCCCTCACTAGCTAGAACTTCTTTTACTTTCCCTTCTTTTAACGCCTTTGTATTTGCCTCTTTATCTTTAGCAATACTATCCCCACAAGTTTCTCCTATCTTCCTCTCCTCACTTACTGGTTTTGCATGCACCTTACCCGTGCAGTTCTTGGCTATATTCCCAAAGACATCACACCTGAAACAAGCTTTTGGAAATGGATCAAACTTCAGACTCAACTCTAACTTTCCCAGTTCCCCTAAATCCACCTTCAGGGTTTTAGGGGTTTCCACCATGGTGTTCCATGTTATACACATGCTATTTACCTGGCGGCATCCCACTTCTTCTTTTGGTGGAAGGTATAGTACTGGTCCAAGTGCACATGGATTCTCACCCAAGCCAGGGAGACAAGCCCACTATTTCCACCCAAATAGGATAGGCTTCTTGCAAACTTTAATTCACATAAAAAAGGGGGCCAAAAGGAATAGCATGTACAAGCCTATGCCCCATGAACAGTGGTGGCGAGACTGCTTGACCTTTAGTGAACAGCACATTGAAAAACCCTTTACCTAAATAAAACACTTGAGAGACTACCTTGTCATGAAAGATGTCTTCTTGCAACCACTTGCCAATATCAACTTTGGATGGAAGCTTGCCAAAACAGAATACAATCACGCTACACATAGAGAAGAGGCCTACTTGACTCCTAATGAGCTCCAGGAAGACTCTCATGCATACCTTACGCTCACTCGGATGAGACTTCTGTGTCTAGGCATTGAGCCTCGTTGTAATCCAGTCAGTTTGTTTCTCTCCACCTCCTGCGTCCATTCCCTCTCCAACTGGGTTGCCAGCGTGCATGCACGTGCGTTAGACGTCACCTACTTAGCGTACGAGGGAATGCCTCACATGCATTAGTTAAATTTTTGTACCCCACGTCCCCACTCGCACGTCCCCAGTCGCAATCTTAGCCTTATAAATCCACTTACTACTATCAATAGTTGTTAATTTTGGGAATCATTTATAAAATTTTAAAATAATACATACCCTTATTTTGAAGTAATCCGCGTGATGGTCTCTTCAAAAATTCAATCAAACAAAGTTGAAAAACTTATTATTTTGGAACTATTGGCTATAACTTCATTTTTGGTGAGTAATTCAAAACCAACGTTATGGGAGTAATCTTAGTGCTGATGGCCATAGTCCCCATAACATAATCTCACATCTCTAAAAAGTAGAGATTTACTTCCAAAAATAACAGTCTCTACCAGTACTAAAATTTACTCAAAAGCTTATCCCTTTAAAATAGGGATGTGGAAAAATAAAAGTTTTATTTCTTTGACCAAGCTAACCGATCAAGAATGGAGACTTTACATCGAAAAGTCAACTCTTATCAAATGGTAGAAAATGCTTGGTTTTTCATTTCCTAAAAAGTTTTGACAGCATAGCCATTGTTGCGGCTTGAGAATTGAGTTACTAAAACTGTTATAAATAGTATTCTTTTTAAGACAAATGATTTTGGAAATTACTAAGTATATGTTGGTAAAAATCCGGCAACATAATGGCACTAATTCCTTGATATTATTATTTTCTTATGAATTTAAATAAGAAAAAAATACTTGAAATTTAAGTAATTAATCATGAATTAATCCTAAGCTCTAAAAATTAACACTTTATTATTAGAAATTATATGAAGTGCTCTTGCATAAATTTCACCAGCATAATGGCAATAAAACTACTATACTGGGATCATGGAAAACCCGCAAACGGTGGAAATGAAACTGGAAACATTTGGGGTTCACTTGTAATTGTAGAATTTGAAATTTTTGAAAAATTACATAAGTTGGGGCATAAAGTGAATCTACCTTAATACTAGATAACTCTAAAGGTTTTAGATATTAATAAAATAATACTAGAAGGTCTTAAGTGGTATCACATATTAATTGGAGGGTTTTCTAAGGTGAAAATGAGGTCCTTAAGGGTTGCAGAAGTTGTCCAATAAGATAAGAATGGGTGGTAGAGTAGAGTAGGTAGATCATGTTATCTACATATGAACATACATGAGCTTGTTGGCGTGCCCTTCCAAGTGTGTGAGGGCCAGTGACATGCATGTTAATTTTTTGGGAGGTTTTTTCTTTTCTTTAGGTGGTAAGCCTCATTTTACATGCCTTCTCTGGTTATGGCGGTGTGAGACGCATCCTCTGTTTATGGCGACCAAGCTCACCTCCTCTGGTTATGGCAGCCGAGAGCATGCCTCATCTGGTTGCCTGGCTATGCTTTGTCGGCCATGGCTCGTGCTCTTAGCATTGCGAACTTTGCCCATCCCGTGGAGCAACCATCTACTCTCTTCCACGAGGTACCTTTGCCAAGGAACTGGCGCCTTCCTCTCATTTAGGGAGCCACAGCTTGGCCCTAGATAAATGTTATTTTTTTCTCTATCATTTCCTTTCTTCATCTACCCATTTTGTGGTTTAACAATGCTACGTTTATGGTTTAATGAAGCTACGATTAGGGGGCCACTATATTGACCCTACAAAAATGTTTTTTTTTTCAATCGTTTACTTTCTTTTACATGCTTGTTTGTATTATGCTTTCTAGTTTGTCTATCTTTTTTTTTGGTTTAACACTACTGCGAGTAGGGGGCAAGGGTAATCACGTTATGGTTGGGTTTAATGTCTACTTTGTCTGCCATACACTTATGCTTGCTTCTTTATTAGGGTTTTTGTACTGGTGATTTTCGTTAATTGCTTCAAGGCTAGGTCTTGTCTGCTCATTTTGCCATGCACTTAAGCTTGTTTTGCCATGCATTTGTGCTCGGTTCTGTTTATAGCAAGAACAAACATATGCTCTTATGCCATTCACTTATGCTTGTTGTCATGCTCTAATGCTCATTCTTGTTATATTTGGCCCTGCACATATACATCCGGTCGACCATATTCTTTGTTGTGTTTTTTTCACATCATTTGCTTGGTATAATTTTGAGTGAGGTTCGTATATATTATGGTCCTATGTTCTACTGCCAATGGGCAAAGTGCTAGCAGGTTAGCTTCTATTTTTTTTCCTTGCTTTATACTCTTTTGGAAGCTCTTAAAGCCATAGGACACATGTTGTCCATAGCCATGGGCAGCCCTACATTTGTAGCTCTGCATGCATGCCTGAGAGAGAGAGAGAGAGAGAGAGAGAGAGAGAGAGAGAGAGAGAGAGAGAGATGCTGGCTATCTGAGTGTTTTTTTCCCTTGCTTTATGCCCTTTTCCTATTTTTTAAGGCAAGGGAAGCTCTTAAAGCCATGGGACAAATCTTGTCCATGGTCATGAGAAGCCCTACATTTGCAACTTTGTATGCTTGCATGTATGCCCTAGCGAGAGAGAGAGAGAGAGAGAGAGAGAGAGAGAGAGAGAGAGAGAGAGAGAGAGAGAGAGAGAGATGCTGGCTATCTGAGTGTTTTTTTTCCTTGCTTTATGCCCTTTTCCTGTTTCTTAAGGCAAGGGAAGCTCTTAAATCCATGGGACAAATGTTGTCCATGGCCATGAGCATCCCTACATTTGCAACTTTGTATGCACGCATGCATGCCCTAGAGAGAGAGAGAGAGAGAGAGAGAGAGAGAGAGAGAGAGAGAGAGAGAGAGAGAGAGATTCTGGCTAGATGTCTCAGTGTCTGGCTAGTTCTCAAGTCTGTTTATGTTGCAGACTTGAGCCTCAAAGGTGCAAGACCATAAATTTGCAAGGCCATAACTGGTAGAGAGCCTCAAATCTGCAAGGTTTTAACTGGTAGGTTTTCTATCAATGTCTCTTAAGTATGAATACCAATTAATGAAAGTTCTTAAATTAACCTCACAATTTTGGATTGTTACTATGTGCCCTATTAGTTAATGCTTATTTATTTGGGATTTTGTGTTCTTTGAATCAGTTTTCTAACCTTAAATTTTCTCAGTTTCTTAGTTTTTTTTATTATGCTTAAGTTTCATATACGGATCTTAGTTGCTAATTTATTTTCTTTTCTTTGTAAGTTTCTTGTTTAAATTATATTCCATGCAGATTATTATCTTTTACTAATTTATTTGCTCTTTTTTATGTTTTAGCATTGTTATTTATATAAAATTTTCACTTGTAATTTAACCTTGTCACCTAAAAACTGGTTTTTTTGAACTTATCTTAATAAAGCTAAAATGGAGTGTAAAAATTGTGCTTTGATAGACTTGAGATACAGAAGGAAACATTGATAAATATCAAATAGGTAGGCTTGTTATAGTCATTTCATAGCTCTTGTGATAAAATGAAATGTTTTATATATTTTTTTAGTAATGGCGCATAAGTAATCAACTTTGTTAGCGTTGCCTGGTTTTACATGTTCTATTGCCCTATCCAAAAAGAATGCTAGGAAAGAGAGAGATTCGAGTTTGCATGGCAGTTAGACTTTTGATATCAACTCTAAAGATGTCTCTAGTAACACTCAAGAGGACAAGGTAGCAAGAATTAAAAATGCTTGCAATATGTGGAATGATGCATGGAATATATCTTTTGATTGTGCACATTTTGATGCTGCACGTGGTTGTATATTTTGCACTATATGCTGCACGTGGTTGTATATTTTGCACTATATGCTAAAAAATGAAAAAATGTAGAAGTGAATTTGGTACATGTGGATCAATGAATACACAACTAAGTGCTATTAAAGTGCATACTTCTTCAAACTAGCATAAATGGGCTGCTCACTCTGCCAACTATGGCAAAAATGCTCTAAAAGAAGGAATAAAGCGGCAACAAGGTGATGTGGATTTGGGAATTCTAAATTTGTTTCAATGTGCCTATTACATTGCCAAGGAGGATCTTACTTTCAACAAGTTTTCAAACCTTGTTGAACTAATGTCTATGTGTGGTCCGCAAGCTCTTCCCAAGGAGCTTTATCAAAATGATAAGGTTGCAGCCTTGTTTGCCTCATACATTAGTGAATCTATGTGCAGTTTTGTCATCCAAAAAGTGAAGGCTTCTCCTTTCTTCTGGGGCTCATGGTTGATGAGTCAACATATATTTTTGTTATGGAGCATCTTATAGTGTATGCAAACTACATGCATGATAATGATGTGCAAACTACATGCATGATAATGATGTGCAAACGTCTTTTTTAAGTTGCGGTTATGGATCATTTAGCCAAGGGATTAGAATCCGCCTTAGTAGGATGGTTAGATGAATATGGGCTTGATTGTTCAAAACTAGTGAGTTTTGGTTCAGATGGAGCATCTGTAATGACAGGTGTAACAAATGGTCTTGCTGCCTTGATGAAAAAGAGGAGTCCTTTCATGACCACTATCCATTGTGTTAAGCCAGCATAAAGTCATCTCGTAAAGGTATGTGAAGTACTTGAGCCACTTCTTTTATGCCTAAAAGAGGAGAATGAAAGATTGTATAAGATAGTTGCCAACTTTAAGTTTATATACATGTTGCATTTCTTGGCAGATGTGTTGGAACTAATGTGTCACTAGTGTTTCAAAGAAGTTAAGTGGATGTGACAAGCATACCAAGCTTGATATCTATTGAGAAGTGCGGTGCCATAGTGCACACGTAGAGGTAGGGAGTGAGTAGGTGCGAGCATGAAGCCATATGGCAAAGTGGTTTATCCCACATGAGCTCAAGGATTGTACCCAACTCCTATAAATGGGGTTATTCTCAAGCAATGGAAGTACAAGCACTTGTACACATCTCAAGTCTCTCTATGAGTCCAAGCTAATCTATCTGTTGAGAAGTGCGGTGCCATAGTGCACATGTAGAGGTAGGGAGTGAGTGGGTGTGAGCATGAAGCCATATGGCAAAGTGGTTTATCCCACATGAGCTCAAGGATTGTACCCAACTCCTATAAATGGGGTCATTCTCTAGCAATGGAAGTACAAGCACTTGTACACATCTCAAGTCTCTCTATGAGTCCAAGCTAATCTATCTTGGAACCTAATTGATTTGAGTCTATTGCACATTCACATCACCATGTATGTAATTAGGTATCACCCACCTTAACTTAGTCTTAATCACCATTAGTTTAGGATCAGGGTTTATGTCAAGCTTCCATAGCCAAGCTTGAGGTACCATGCTCAATTCTTGACATGGTATCACAGTCATCCCCTTGAACCCATGAGTCTCTCTACCCTCTCATTGCATTAATCCCAAATCATATTAGGCTAATCATATCATTAATCTCACTGATCATCATCTTATCCTCTCTTCCTCTTTGTGGCCCAAATTTTAAGTGCTTGGCATTGCTTGTTCCTTCCACCATTAGCCAAGATCTCTTAAGAGAATACCCTAGGCTAACCTACAACCGGGAGGAATCAACGTTTTGTGGTCTATAGGGAGAAAAATGTGCATGTGCACCAACTAGTCTTTCTCTCCATTCTCCCACCACACACAAAATTGGCCCAAGCCCTCTTAGCTGAGCTTAGAACATAGTACAAGCTACCCACAGCTTGAGTTTCAAAGTGTTTCATCAACTACATGTGCTGGGAGGAAGAAAAGACCAGTCACCGATTTTCTGATGATTTGGGCCTTTTTTGTGGATGAAGTTGGTTATTTTTTAGTTTTCCTTATCTAATAGTTAAGGGAAACACTCTCGTGAAAAGATCCCCTTCAATGCTTGCTTCCTCAAGCTCAATTGAAGCCTCCACTAATCATTTATGATTAAGCACTAGTTAATGTCATTAGTATAGTATTAGTAGAAATTGGGTACATTTGGGGATACAATTGAGCAATTAGGGTTGTATTTAGTGTGTTTACACATCGAAATCACTAATTTTTCATTGGGGCTACCAACAAGAAGCTCTAGAAGCAAAAAATAAAAATTTGGAAGCTCACACACTACTTGTATTTCATCTTGTTCAAACATTCATGTTTGCCAAGTTGTACGAGATTAGCTCG
Source organism: Cibotium barometz (assembly GCF_041138505.1). Lineage (NCBI taxonomy): Eukaryota > Viridiplantae > Streptophyta > Polypodiopsida > Cyatheales > Cibotiaceae > Cibotium > Cibotium barometz. The sequence goes on along the minus strand of NC_141064.1, from coordinate 58,922,372 downwards.
GGGGGGTTCAGTATATGTGAACTCTTTATATCACGTCTGTTCAAGGCGCAGTATAGAAACCCCTTATTTGTAATTCCATGAATAAAACACACTTTTTTTTATATTCAATCTATAAATTACCCCTTTAAATGGTACCCTTGTGTTTGTAAAAAATGTGTAAAAAATGGATTTAAAAAACTCCTTCTGTTGAACCCATGTGCTATGCTTACATATTTATGAGTGACCCCAATCTCCCCCTTCCCCCCAAGGAGATTAGACACTGCCAATTGAAGCATCATAAGCTCATTGATAAGACCTTCTCATTATGGCAACATCAACAAGCATCACTTCGCATATAGAGAAGTTCAATAGGGAGGGGTTCCACACCTGGGCAACACAAATGAAGTACCTTCTCATGCACAAAGAACTATGGAGCTAGTCAAAGAAGATGAACCTATTTCACCAAATGATGAATGGATCAAAAAGGATGAACAAGCATTGTCACTCATTGGTTTAAATCTAGGCAAAAATATTATTATCACATCGACTCTAAGGAACACGCAAAAGATGCATGGGATACATTAAATCTCGTGTTTGGAGCTAAGGCAAGGAACCAGGAAATTCACTTGAAGATTGAGTTCTATGATCTAGAAATGAACTATAATGAATATTTGGCTCAATTTGTGAGGAAAATGAAAAGCATTATGACCCAGTTAGATGGCATAGATGCTAGGATTGGAGATAAAGATGCAGTTGCAATAATCTTAAAATGCACTTGTCACAGGAATACAATGCATTTGTCACAACCTTGAAGAATCTACCAGAGTCAACATTTAATGGATGTGTCTCCTCCCTTTTGGAGAAGGAGAGAGATTTAAAAGGAAGAAATTCCAACAACAATTCTAGCACTAGTGAGCAGGCATTGTTCACCAAAAGCAATTTGAAGTGTCATAATTGTGGCAGGAAGGGGCACTTTCAAAATGAATGCAGGTTCAAAGACAAGCCAAAGTGTAACTACTATAACAAGTTCAGGCACAAAGAAGAAGATTGCAGATTGAAGAAAAGCAAAGGTAACTTATGGGGACTACTTCGACCACCAAGTACAAAGATATCCCTAGTGATCAACTCCTCTAAAGAGCAAGGAGGCGACAACCACCACTACCCTAGCCATTTGTTGTAAAAGAGGGGTCACCATATGAGTAGACACCCATCTTATCATCTTTTCTTTGTTGTGTGTATCTACCTGACCACCTGAGAGTAGCCAATTGAGCACCTAGGGGGGTAATAATTGTTGTGTAGCTCACATTCGACCACCTTGAGTAGCCCAGAGATATGGCACCAAGGGGGGGTGTTGAGAAAAGTGGTGCCATAGTGCACATGTAGAGGCAGAGAGTGAGTAGGTGAGCACGAAGCCATATGGCAAAGTGGTTTATCCCTCATGAGCTCAAGGATTGTACTACCCAACTCCTATAAAAGGGGTCATTTTCAAGCAATGGAAGTACAAGCACTTGCACACATCTCAAGTCTCTTTATGAGTCCAAGCTAATCTATCTTGGAACCTAATTGATTTGAGTCTATTGCACATTCACATCACCATATATGTAATTAGGTATCACCCACCTTACCTTAGTCTTAATCACCATTAATGTAGGATTAGGGTTTATGTCAAGCTTCCATAGACAAGATTGAGGTACAGTGTTCAATTCTTGACAATATCTTCTACTATTGCTTTATTAGATGTGGAGTTTTCAGCTAGTCCATGCTATATTGATATAAATTTGCAAGGTCACGATGGTTATGGATTTCCATCCATTCCTGAATTTGGTGGTCGGTATGGTTGGCTGTGGACTATGCGCAAGGCAATTAAAGGTGATATGTACTACATGGGGAAAGGATTGAAAGATGTGCTATTGGGAGTGACTTGTTGGCTGTAACTCTTGACTTTCAAATGGAGTTTTGCATTGAAGTTAAGAATCACTTGAATACCAAATTTGCTGATTCTTCTATGGTGAAATTTTTTAATATTCTTGCTCCTCTTGGATTTCCGTCATCAAAAGAGTTGAAAAATTATGGTGCTGTTGAGTTGGATGCCTTGGTTTTGCATTATGGATATGCTGTCACATTGGAAGATGGTACACAAATTGATGCAATGTTAGATGATAGATGCTTAAGGAAAGAGTTTCATGTGTTCAAAATTCAAGGTGCGTTAGATTGGAAAGGTAAGTCACTCAAGGACACTTGGTGTTTGATTGGGAGAAATGATGTGTGGCGTCAAAAGTATTCTACATTGTTGTCTCTAGCTCAAATTGTAATGTTGCAATGTAGTAGTACTACAGTGTGTGAAACAGGTTTTAGTGTGCAGAACATTATCAAAAGTAAGTTGAGGAACCGGTTGGAAATGAAGAGCATGGATGTACTTATTGGCATTTCCGTTGAAGGATTGCCACTTGTGTCCTTTGATTTTACAAATGCTATTGGTTTATGGAGAGCTGGAGAAAGGACCTCAAACATGTTTATTCACATGTGTCTTGGGATATTTGATTGATTCAAATTACTTCATAATGTTTTGTAATTGTGTTTCTATTGAAGTGTGATGATTGCCCAAATCACTTCTATGGTTGTCCAAAATCACTTCTATGATTGTACTAAATTGACTATGTAATGCTTTATCAACTATCAAGATGGATAGTATGATATTTTTCATACATCATTGTGTAATGTTTAATTTGTCAATATAAAGTTTTTAAAATTTAGTTTTTGAAATGCATGGTGTCATCAAATTTGCGACACGTGAAATTTCTAACACCTTCAGATATTCTCCCACCCACCAATGTCATTGGGCGCACATTCTTGTTGCATGGCCGCACATATCAAAGCCACATCCTAAATTAGGCTCAATGCATCTGGTCGATCCGCCCATTTTTGTACCCCAACCACTCGTTTAGACCACTTGGTTGGTTTATGGCCATTAGAGTTTATACTAGGTCTAGGGTTTGCCTACATAAGCTATTTTTTCATTTCTGTAAGGGCTTTCGCCACTTTTGCAAGAAGAGACTCATTCAATAGAGAGCTTCCTCACTTCCTAAAGCTTGAAGCTATGGTGATGGCTGTATTTCCCCTTATTTTCTTGCTTTTGTGGAGTGAATATCAAGTCTTGAAAGGCACAATATGCTTCTCTTTGGTCCTTTTGCTTAGTTCTTGGTCATGGTTGCTCCTCTCTTACCTCTCCTGATGGGCTTTTTCTAGGGCTTATGCAGGTATTCAGTAGATATGGAGCTTCATCCCATGATCGAAGCTTCTTCTTCGAATGCCCTCATTGGTGCGTATTGTTAGGAGCGCCCAAGTGGCACTTGAACCCACCCACCCTTCCTTCGTTGCCATGTTGCAGCCCCCCTCGAGAAAACTAGTGCTCCAACCTCCTCAAGATCTTCACACCAAGCATTTTCTATTAGATATCTCAATGCCCCACCCTCAACAAGTACCACTAGTGATGCACGATGCTCAAAGTTGTAAGGCCCCCATATGAGGAGAAGCCATGTGTAGCACCAAACGGACCCGGTTAGCTGGATGCCAAATGAGGTCTATTGCGTGACCTCGTTAATGGTTTGTAGATGACCCATGTGGGCCTAGTCTACGAGTTACTACGTAGGACATATGTGTAGAGAGCTGATGGGTAGCAGTTACGGGCCTTGTTTCAGGGCCCAGACGATTTTGGAACGTTCTGGGAGCTGCGCCATACCCTCTTAGGGTCTGTTGGAAGTCTATTATAGTGCCAGCCAATCCATTATGTGAAATATCCTATTTTGGGATATTGCGTCGAGTCGGCCTCGACATGACTAACAATATATATAAACGCTGTCACGAAGCGTTTAGATCATCTTACAGATTTCCAGTCTTCAGGCAAATAAGTCCTTCATCAGATCGCCATCTAAATTCCACTATGAGAGTGCACAGGTCGATAGCACTATTAGTGTAGTAGAATTATATAATTCTACTACACTAGTAGAATTATAATTTTGATTTTATCTCTACTCTCGCTGTTTACCTTACGTTTCTAGCCAGATCTTTTTTCGCTGCGCTGTCGTGTATTTTTATATAGTATCAGAGTCTCAGGTGGCTCTAAGAAGCGCTTGGTACTAGAAGGTCTACGTAGAGCGATGGCGTGGTTTAGGAGGATCCGGAGGAGCAAGCGGCTCTAATGGAGCTGCTGCTGCTGCTGCACTGGGTGTGACGGCTGCGCCAATTTCATACCCACCTCTCAGAATTCATCAAAATAAATCTAGATGATGGCACTAACTACACTTTATGAAAGTTGAAAATCAACACCATTCTCGATTGCGATGAGCTTCTGGAGAACCTTCTAGGAACCGTTGCTAACCCCTGACCTCGCAGATCCTCTTCAAATTGATACAAGATGACTTTCATGTTTGGAAATGCAGGAACCTAGATGCTCTCTGTTACAAGTGTCATTGATTCTGTAATGACCCTAATTTAGCACACTACCAAGGCAAGTGAGGCCTGGGCCATACTGAGGGGTTAGTATGAGACGCAAAAAACCATGAGAAGCTCTTAGTGAAGTACTCTATAAGTCCTTGTGATAGAGAGAATAATTAGGCCGGATTCAAAATCTGGAAAATCAGCTTGCTCTGCGGAGATGTTTGTCAAAGGAGAGACGGTGGAGGCGTTCATCACACGAGGATCAAAAATATGTACGACCAGATGGCCGCATTAGGGATATCAAAGTCTAGTGAGGAGGAGCTAGCTCGAAGGTGCATTTGGATTAGTCTAGAAAAGTACGATGGATTGGGGACAACACTAAATACTCAGGTACGAAGGCCAACCATTACATTTGAGGACTTCTGGGCTACGAAGAGGAGATGCGGCTGAAGACCTACAAAGACAGTAGTGGCGATGTTGCATTTTTCACCAATGCCAAGGGTGGCAAAGGTGGATCTTTTGATGAGGACAAGAAGAAGAAGAAGGGCAAGTTTTAGTAAGAGTGCTTCTACTATAAGAAGAAGGGGCACGCAATTCTGGATTGTCGCACAAAGAAGGTCGATGAGAAGAATGTCGTACCTGAAGCCAGCAAAAGGAAAGTAGTTAGTGAATAGCCGTCGTAGAGCTGTGTTTGTGGCCCTTCAGGAAGTGTGTACCTCTGCTCAAGTGCCTTCAAATGAGGAGTCTTAGGTTTTGGATAGTAGAGAATCCCGTCACATGACCAGTGAGAAGAATTGGTATAGCTCCCTCCTCAAGCTCTTCACACTGAGTGTTTTCTATCAGATATCTCAATGCCCCACCCTTAACAAGTACCATCAGTGGTGCACGATGCTCAAAGTTATAAGGCCCCATATGAGGGGAGGCCACGTGTGAGCATGGGACATTGGTTGGATATGGCTTGCGAGCTAAATGATGTCTATTATGTGATCGTTGATGGTTTGTAGATGACCTATGTAGGCCTAGCCTATAGATTAGGTAGGACATATGTGTAGAGGGCTACTGGGTAGTAACTCAAGGCATAGTGCATCGAGTTACAGAGCCTATTTGAGGGCTAAACGGTCTTGGATCGTCTTGAGAGCTCCGCCATACCCTTTCAGAGTCTACTAGAAATCTATTATAGTGCCAACCAATTCATAATGTCAAATATCCTATTTTGGGATATTGCGTCAGATTGGTAGTTAGTTGGCCAACCACCTCGACATGGCTAACATTATATATAAACGCTATCGTGTAGTGTTCCGATCATCCAATTGAGTTTCACTATCCTTCAGGAAAAGAAGTCCTTCATCCATACTTTGTCTAAATCACCATCTAAGCTCTGTCGCCACTCTGGGAGCGCACAGATAGATAGTGCCATCAGTTGTACTACTCTGGTATAATTAGAATTTTGTTTTTCTCTCTACTCTCACTGTGTACCTCGCGTTTCTAGGTAAATCTTTTTCCATTGCATTGTGCCATGTGTTTTTCCATTAGGCTGGGAATAGCTCTCACCCAATCTCTAATATGGCATCAGAGCCCAAGTTGGTGAACTTGGGTGCTAGGGCCTCAACCAAAGTGTGGCTTGAGGGGGGTGCTAGAAATGCGATCCACACTTCTAGAGAAAACCAGCTCCTTTTGTGGAGACTGTGATTGAATATGAGGCCTGTAAAGGAAGAGTTCCATAAATTGGGTAGATCGGAGGTTCTCCATCACCTTAAGGTTTTGGGGTTTAGATGGCTAGGCCAATTTGTGGAAACCTTCTAGTTAAGCGTGCACTAGCGTGAGCATTACTGGGATAGGTGACGTCTCGGGAAGGGGAGGTTGGGAATAGCTCTCATCCATTTTCTAATATTTTAACCTCTCACAACACCCCATCGGACTCACGATTGAGGAGATATGACCTCTTCAACCACTATTGTCCTCTAGGGTTTCTCCCACAGTCAGCAAAAGAAGAAGCAAGAAGAGAGCACACACTACAACACGTCGAGGGCATATCAGCATTTTCTGTATCTCATTTTTTTAAATTAAAAAATTGGGGTAACTCATGAGGATTCTAGGTGCCTCCTTCATGAGCTCCACTCACCCTCTTGAGGTGTCAAAATTTCCTTTTTTTACTAATAAATCCCAATACTAGTCAACTCTTCATCTTATATGAGAATTTACTCATTTTTGGGAGATTTTCTTTTATTCTTGCAATTTTCTTATTCAAACACTTGGATGAACCCCATTGGCCCTTTAGAACACTCTTTGGACCTTAATCCATAATTTTCTGAAAATGGGTATCCTTAGGCTAAGGTGTCTAATGCACATATTCAATTAATTTTTAATGCATATTAGAAAACTCTTTTTAAGCTTCTGTTTCAGGGGATCTCTTCTTATTGACTGGAAGAAAATACCTATCCAAAAATATTTCAAAATTGTATTACCTCTCTCTATAATATTTTCTCTCTCTAGACCAAAAACAAGGGAAAACAAGATCTTTTTCCATTCTGAGGGAGGGGGGGATGATTACAAGAGACTGAAGGGGAGGTTCTTACATCTTTATATCTCAAAAGCTCGAGGGACGAATCTTACATCCTACCACCCCACTTAAAAAACGAGAGATGTCCTCATCTCGCACAGATAAAGGATAATATTGGTAAAATCATCTTCTTATTCCTAGGGCAGTACTTAATTCAAAAATCAAATTCTTGATAGGGAACTGAAGATTTTAGACTTGATCATCAATGGTGACATAAATCTATCCGTCCGCTTTCTTCCTACCACTACATCAGCTATTGGCTCATACTGTGCAGCTATCTAGGGTGGGACTCTCTCTTCTATGTCAAGTCCGTTTTTCCAACTCAACGAGATGCTCAAAGAATCTCAGGTGTGAAAAGACCACTCTATTTATAATTCGAATAAAAAAGAGTTAAACTTTAGATTTAACTGGTTCTGGGGTTCCTTAAAGTTTGGTCAACCCTCTCAGAATCCTGGGATAAAGATCCCTTCTATAGAAAGAAACATATAGAACTCATTATCAGAAAATAGTTCATTCATATTCTTAACACAATAATGGTCCATCAGACCAGTGATTTCCAATTAACATCTGAACATTCCCCACGGGAATTTCAGTTATACAGGTTCTCAATTTGTCATTCCACAATTGGGTCCACTGGGCCAAAGGTCAAGTTGCAAACAATCTGTCAGCACAACGGTCCACTATTCTCGTAGTAGTGATCTGCTGAAAGTCTTAATTGTCTTCCAAAGTACTAACATCATCACTGGGATTCTCTCCATTCATCATCATCATGACTTATCTACTTTCAACTAGAATTAAAAAATCATCATTCTTCAATCAAAATCCAAATCAATTCATCAATTCTCAAGCAGAATTCTAAAATCATAATAACCAGCATTCGAAATCATTATCTAGGATAGCATTTTTGCTCATAACTTCAAGGTCTTATATTTACTCGTATATATTGTCAGTATAGAGCGGTAGTTATACTCACAGCATATACATGTGGTCATGGCCCTTGGTGTTATAAGGCAAATGCCAACGTGTCTAGGCCGCAAGCAAGTCGGGATTTCACACAATTGTGGTACTTCCATCTAAAAACCCAACTCCCAATTTATGAATCTCCATTCTGAATATTAATTCGTACAAGTTTTAACACACAATTACAATCTTTCACTAGTAATTCATAAAATTTTGACATTTCTTGCTTCTTGGTTTATCAACTTCAACCAAATTGCTCTGATACCAGCTGTGAGATCCCTGACCTGTCTGCGCATCAATCTCTGGAGTGCTGGCAGCGGAAGTAGCAACCTCACGCGTAGGGCAAAACTTCCCACTCGGAGCCTCGCCCACGAATGTCCGGACAAGAGACTAATCCCTCGGTTCTTCCAAAACTGAACCCGAAAAAAAACTTCCCTCACCCAGAAAGCATAGGCGATTCCTCTAGGAAATCTTCTAACGTAGTTAAGAGCCTTAACTATCCTTTGTATTCTGACACCCGCGGGTCGCATGGCCGAATCAAAGGAGGAACTTGCCCTTGGTTCATAGTAGAGACCAATGCTTTTTCTCCATGAAAAGAGGCACAGCCGTTGATTATTTTCCATAGAACAAGGATTATCCTCCTCCTGTGACTTACTTCAACTATCATAACTTGAACAGAATTAAATTTTATTATAGGAATCCATCGATCCAGCCTAACCCCATCCAATCACATGGGTTAGCCAACCGCCCAACCACTGTATTGATAGGATCCATTATAAAAGTTTGGTTATGTTTTGTCCCGGGGGTACCAAGGAAAAGAGTTCCTATGCTCCCCTAGTCAGCTCTCATGAAGAAAGTAAATAGACACACCACTTATACACCGAATATCAAATTTTCTTTTCTTAGATTCACTATTTCCAAACAAAATTGCAACAAAACCACAGAGTTTCCATCATAATCCTCAGTATTCGAGTTCCAAGTCCAATTTCCAATCATTCCTTTCTTGGCGTACCTATGGCATCATCAGCAACCAGAGCGCTCACCTCCTGGTCAGTCCCTCTAGGCTCACCTAGTACTTCACTTGGGGGCCTTTTCAATTGTTCCTAGCCCATGGTACCCAGGAATGTAATCAAGATTTTTCCATAAATCCATATTCCATTCATTCTTTCCTTAGCATACTTATGGCATCATATTGGCAACCAGAATGCTCACCACCTGCTCACTCAGGGGCCTTTTCAATAGTTTCTAGCCCATAGTACATAGGAGTATAATCACATAAAATCCATATGGACTCTCCGTTGAAGATCAGCTAGATTAACCAACAAGATTTATGTAAAAGAGCCATGAACTCATTTATTGAAGACCAGCCAGGCCAATCAACCAGATCCATGCCTGTGTTTAGAAAACAACCCCAACTCATTTTCTTCCTCGACGCATGCGTGGGTATCGTGGGCGACCCAGATCTCGAGAACCGTATGGTCAGTGCCCTCTAGGTTCCTCGCAAGGGTGACCACACATCAATTCTCATTAATCCACATCAATCACATCAATCCACACATCAATCAACATCAACCACATCAATCCACATCAATCCTCATCAATCCACATCACTTCACACATCAATCCACACATTCCATATATCAATCCACATCAACCACATCAATCCACACATTCCACATCCTTCCACACATCACTCTACATCATTCCACACATCACCCATATCATTCCTCACATCACCCACATCATTCCTCACATCGCTACACATCACCCCACATCACTCCACATCAATCCAATTTTCACAAACAAGATGGTCTCTTTTCGCTTTGAGCGAATCAGGTTTCATTATCAACTTTCCTTGATCTAGTTATCAAAATCTTCATTCCACATCAACCAGGTTAAGAGTACAGTTACTCTACTTTTCATACTACTGACAGAACTTCTAAGTCTCGGCCCCCACATTACTTGGCTCAGTCAAAGGCAACTTTTTCTCAACCCAATTCAATTAAGTCTAAATTTATGTTCACTTTTAGACCCTCGATCCTTTCAAGAATTTTAGATTCCTTTCTTAGGGAATTTAGGAATAAGTCAGTTCACAAGTATTTACATTCATCCAACTAAGCGTGTTTCTGGTCTTTTTATGGGAAATCCCTTTTCTCGTTCAAAATGTACTCAAGATTCTACTTTTCGAGAATCTAGACATATTCCAATAGGCAATTATGTTCATGATTCCTCTTTTTGATTAAAAATTTATGCATGTTTTCTTGATGCATTCCTATGAATTTTTTCACATTCTTTCCTCAATTTTTCCAAAATAAAATATGCTCAATATTCCTCTTTTTGAATAAAAGATTTATGCATACGATCTCATGGTATTTACAAAATCAATTATACCCATAATTCCTCTTTCTGATTAAAAATTTATCTATGTTTTCTCGATGCACCCCTATGAATATTTTCACATCTTTTTCTCTATTTTCCCAAAATAAAATATCATGAAAATCCTTCTTTTAGCATAAAATATTTATGCACACCTACTAATCCATTTTTTTCTAAATGAATTATATTCATAATCATTTTCATAATTCTCATAAATTTAATGAATCTAGAAAATTTATGCATAACCTTCTTTATTTTTCTAGTAAATGAATAATGCTCAAAACTCCACTTTTAGCATTTATTATGTGTAAATTTATTTTCTAATGATATAAATTTTGCCATAGCTTCCCCACATTTTCTATGAAATGATAATGCTCAAAATATCACTTTTAGAATAAAATTTATCATGCATAAATTCATTTTCTAATGATATAAATTCTGCCACCCATAGCTTCCCTGCATGAAATGAGAATGCCCAAAATTCCACTTTTAATATAAAAATTAGTTTATGCATAACCTTCATTTTCTAATGATAAAATTTTGCCATAACTCTCCCACATTTTCTATGAAATGAAAATGCTTAAAATTACACTTTAGCATAAAGATTAGTTTATGCATAAACCTAAGCTTAAACTTAAACATTAATTCATAAATCAAGAAAAGCATGGTTTTAAGAGGAAACCCATAAAATAAAATGCTTCCCAAGCATGAGGGAGGTTGGGAAGAAGCTTAACAACAAAAAGAGAGCATAAACTTTATTGTTTAGGCTTACCCTTCGTTTGCTTGATTCTTTACCTTTTGCAAAAGTTGTGTAGCCCTCAAAGAAAAGGCTTGGCCACCAAGGGAAGAGGGTAATCTCCAAGAGAAAAAGAGGTTTAGTGAAGCACCAAAGAAGATGAAAATACAAAGGAATGGGGGTCTATTTATAGGTGAGGGAGGCCACCAACCAAGTCCAACTAGAATCTAGAGGCTTCCAGCTTCAGTTTGATCCAACTTGGACAAGTTTTGGACCAATTAGGCAGCCCACTTTTCTAATCTAGTTTGAAAGAGGTGAGAGGAGAGATGAAATATCTCATTTTTTTAAATTAAAAAATTGGGGTAATCATGAGGATTCTAGGTGCCTCCTTCATGAGGTCCACTCACCTCCCTAAGGTGTCAAAATTTCATTTTTTTACTAATAAATCCCAGTACTAGTCAACTCTTCATCTGTAAGGTCCCTCTCCCAAGCCATGTATGTGTCTCTTTTAATATAGATTTCAATAAGGAAAGAGAGTGCACTTAGAGAAGAGTGAGACAAAAAGGCTAGAAACATTAGGAAAGTGTTAGAATAAAAATATTAGCTCCAAAAATCCTAAAAGAAATAAGAAGACAAGAATAGTTATATTAAGAGATAAGTATTATAAGGTCCCTCCCAAGCCATGTATGTGTCTCTTTTAATATAGATTTCAATAAGGAAAGAGAGTGCACTTAGAGAAGAGTGAGACAATAAGGCTAGAAACATAATGAAAGTGTTAGAATAAAAATATTAGCTCCAAAAATCCTAAAAGAAATAAGAAGACAAGAATAGTTCTAGAGATAAGTATCTCCAAAAATAAAAATTCGAATTTAAGTGATAGGAGGTCATATTTAGAGTACTTTTACATATTTAGAGTCCATGCATACTAAAAATGTGGAAAAGCAATGTGTTTCTAAAGATGGCGCGTTTGTGGCTACATACAGATGGTTTTGCCTATTCTACCTATGCCGGCTTGTAGACTAGATGCCTTCCGATTCTTTTGACTGGTTATATGATGATATTCTGAGTTTTTATCAGAGAGTTATGGCCGAAACAATTTGTTGATTCTATCATGGTCTCTACACAGGGAAAACTGTAAGAAGGAGCAAGTAGCCTCAAGGTAATCCTAGAGCTCGAGATGTATATATCCCTTCATTCTTATCTAATATCTTAGAAGAGAAGGTTAGATTGCTATGGTCTTTCAAAGGAAGAGACCAAAACTCCATAGCTTTTCTTTTAAAGAAAGAATAGTATGCCGTAGCCCTGCAAGAAAAGGCTATTTTGCCATAGACCTTCGAAAGAGAGAAAATTCAGAGTATGAGTAAGAGGAGATAAAGCTTGGGAATGATCGGACGATTTCAATCGTAAGAGAAGGTATTAGAAGACCCTCTATTCTCATATATCAAGTTTTGAAACTCTTATTAATACGTAAAGACAACGATAAATGACAAATTTCTATAAGGTATATATATTTTTTATTTCTCAATTATATATCATTCTCAGGGGTTGAGACATGGCCCCGGCTTCTCTATTAATTGTTAATAGTGATCTATTTGATTGATTTACTAATTAAAGTTTGTATTCTTTTAAACAACAGCATATGCCTTAATAAAGAATGTCTTATCACAATCTCAAGTTGAAATGCTAAAATCTTTGTGAAAAGGATTGTTTTCTTAAGAAGGTAACATGGATTCTAGTCCTATGGTTTAGTTGAGTAAATGGATTGTTATCTTGGTTAAATTAAGATACAGGTACAACTTCTCCCTGCCTTGACGCTGCCCCATTCTTGTGCTTGTGTAGCCGGACGGCGGAGACATTAGTAAGACCCAGAGGTGGCCCATGGTATCCCTCATACCATTGGGAGAATGAGGTTCGCCGATTGAGGCGCGTGATTGTGATGCTACCTGCCTAGCTCTGAGGGCCTAGGCTAGTGCGGTGAATTAGCCCACCCTAGTGTGTAGACATCCCTCTGAGGGGCGGGAGGATCGAGCGATGGAGCCTGAGGGGGTGATTGGCTGGCTTGAGTCCTTGCCAGAAGCCCTGCAACGATGAGGTGTATGGTCCCACATAGGGTTTTGCCCAGCATGTAGAGGCTGGAATGCCGAATTCTAGATCATCGGCACTATAAAGGAAAAGAATAAGAGAGCCGGTTGATTCATGTATAAATTTTTTTTATAAATCTTATCTTTGGCATTATTGTACTGTGGAAAAGGTTGTTTTAACAAACCTTGTGAAAAGGGCCTTAATTAAGGAACATGTTTATTTATGTCAAATAGTGTGGTAGGATTAATGAGAAAACAAATTGACGCGTGAGTAGGGTGGAATGCCCCGACCGCACCATCTCACGGATGGGTGGACCCGATTAGTCGGGTAGCTTTCCAACATATTAAGTGAAAGCCCTATGCTAGATAAATAGGTTCTCGGGCAATTCTATTCTAGAAGACTAGGCCAGCGGGCTGTGCCTTGCATGGATGAGGAAAAAAGAGTATCAAGACTAGTAGTTGTCCAAATTATGATCAATTATTACCCTATGGGTGATCTGATTTTTAGAAGACCACGCTTCCCCTGTGGGATAGAACTAGGTCTTACCTATGAATTGTATCCTTGAATCTCTGCATGGTCAAGGTATCGATAAGTAGGAAATTTTCTCCAAGATAAGACTTAGTGGACTACCTTAAGTGTTTCCCCTATTTTGGAAAGGGGGAACCTTACAAATGGTATCAGAGCCGATCTTAGTTCCTAGGACTTATTTTTCAAAGGTTAACTGTCAAAGAAGTGATTGTTTATCATATGAGGACGAATCAATCATCTCTACTGGCCATAGAAGTGATTTGAATATCCTCACATGTTGAGACAATCATCATATGAAATTGTGCTTGTATCTTAGGGGTGCACACGCAAGATAATTGTACAATAAATTTGAGAAATAAGATTGGGGAGGAAACCTTTTGAGGAAAAACATAGGGCGATCAATTTAAGAAACTAGTGAGAGACTGAATGACTAGAAGGATAGAACGAAACTTTGTTTAGAGAAATTTTTGGGATATATCTCATTAACTTGTATATTATAAATTATTAAGATTATAACTCCATTAAGGTTTCGATAGTTGACGTGTGAATACCATCCATTGGATGCTTTACACTAGGACGATCATCCAAGATCTTGAACCCATCTAATCCAAGATTATAACTCCATTAAGGTTTCGATAGTTGACGTGTGAATACCATCCATTGGATGCTTTACACTAGGACGATCATCCAAGATCTTGAACCCATCTCAGACAAACATGGGTCTAACTTGGGATGTGTAATTCCCATAGGATTATGCTCTTAGATGTGTTAATCCCAAGATACTAGATGTGTAATTTTCAGAAAACTAATCATCTCAGACGTGTTAATCCTGATAATCTTTGGATGTGTCAATCCCAAGGCACCAGATGTGTAATTCTCAAAAAATGAAGATCTCAGATATATTAATCCAGAGTGCCTTTAGATGTGGCGCTATGATAAGTATTTGATAGTTTTGAACTTTTTATGGATACAATGAAAGAAGCAAGTTCACCCTTGCTCGTCTAAAAATTGTAAGAAATGTCGAATTAGTTGGAAGCACTATTGTCAATCTAATCACTGGAACTAGAATCAGTTTATGAGGTGCCGTGAAAGTACACCTTCATGAAAGGTTTTGTCCTCTAGGATTTTGAGAGGATAAAATGAATGAATTTTTGGAGCTAACCCAAGAAGGGAAGACCCTAAAAGAATACCACAAAACTTTTGTTAAACTTCTCCGATTTGCTTCAGAGATGGATGAGGTAACTCTTCTCCATCGATTCATTTGGAAGCTTAATCTACCTTTGAATAACCTCATCAAGAATGTGAAATCATCCTCTATTCCAGAAGCCATAATTATAGCCAGAGACTATGATAAAGTTTTTTTTTAATATGGAAAGTGTCGAGAGGGACATGAGTCCTTCCATGTTAATCAAGAAGAGGTCTTCTAATTCAAGAGGAACATCAAGCCCACCCTTGGCTACAAGGAATCATGAGCTAGAGAAAAATTAGGTCAAGAAATAGGGATAACAGGGTTAAAGATAACCGAACTCAACAAGTATTTCTATGAGTAAATAGAAGAGGATTGGTGCAAGATTCATGTGAAGTAATGTACATGATGAATAGAGGTATTCTAGAAGACGATACTAAGATTATGCAATTACTATCATAGGTTAGATTACGTAAAGGATTGATTCCCTTACGCTTTTCCATGACAATTTGTTAAGTACCATATTACATGGGGGTATAGAATCAGGAATTCGAAGGATCATATCATATGAGAGGTATATGGATGCATGAACTTAGGATAATAAGGCCAATTAACTTTAGAATAATAAAGACCTTTTGGAGGCATAACAAAACAAGCCAAACACACAAAATAAGAGACTCTTTAGGAACAATGTTTAGATAAAAGAAGATTTCTACCTAGTGGGGACACCACTTTGAAAGAGATAGGAGAATACCCCAACCCGCCGCGAGATGAGGACATCTCGAATCTTTTAAGTGAGGGAGATTGTAAGTGAGGGAGATTGTAAGGTCCCTCTCCCAAGCCATGTATGTGTCTCTTTAAATATAGATTTCAATAAGGAAAGAGTGTGCACTTAGAGAAGAGTGAGACAATAAGGCTAGAAACATTAGGAAATTGTTAGAATAAAAATATTAGCTCCAAAAATCCTAAAAGAAATAAGAAGACAAGAATAGTTCTATTAAGAGATAAGTATCTCCAAAAATAAAAATTCAAATTTAGGTGATAGGAGGTCATATCTAGAGTACTTTTACATATTTAGAGTCCATGCATACTAAAAATGTGAAAAAGCAACATGTTTCTAAAGACGGCGCGTTTGTGGCTACATACAGGTGGTTTTGCCGATTCTACCTATGCCGGCTTGTAGACTAGATGCCTTCCGGTTCTTTTGACTGGTTATATGATGATATTCTGAGTTTTTATCAAAGATTTACGGCCAAAATAATTTGCTGATTCTATCATGGTCTCTACACAGGGAAAACTGTAAGAAGGCAGCAAGTAGCCTCAAGGTAATCCTAGAGCTCGAGATGTATATATCCCTTCATTCTTATCTAATATCTTAGAAGAGAAGGTTAGATTGCTATGGTCTTTCAAAGGAAGAGACCAAAACTCCATAGCTTTTCTTTTAAAGAAAGAATCGTATGCCGTAGCCCTGCAAGAAAAGGTTATTTTGCCATAGACCTTCGAAAGAGAGAAAAGTCAGAGTACGAGTAAGAGGAGGTAAAGGTTGGGGATGATCGGATGGTTTCAATCGTAAGAGAAGGTATTAGAAGACCCTCTATTCTCATATATCAAGTTATGAAACTCTTATTAACGAGCAAAGACAACGATGAACGATAAATTTTTTATAAGATATATATATTTTTTATTTTTCAATTATATATCATTCTTAGGGATTGAGGTATGGCCTCGGCTTCTCTATTAATTGTTAATAGTGATTTATTTGATTGATTTACTAGTTAAAGTTTGTATTCTTTTAAACAACAGCATATGCCTTAATAAAGAATGTCCTATCACAATCTCAAGTTGAAATGCTAAAATCTTTGTGAAAAGGATTTTTTTCTTAAGAAGATAACATGGATTCTAGTCCTATGGTTTAGTTGAGTAAATGGATTGTTATCTTGGTTAAATTAAGATACAGGTACAACTTCTCCCTGCCGGAAGGGGGGAACCTTACATCATCTTATGTGAGAATTTACTCATTTTTGTGGGATTTTCTTTTTTTCTTGCATTTTTCTTATTCAAACACTTGGATTAACCCCATTGGCCCTTTAGAACACTCTTTGGACCTTAATCCATATTTTTTTGAAAATGGGTACGCTTAGGCTAAGGTGTCTAATGGACATATTCAATTAATTTCTAATGCACATGTTCAATTAATTTCTAATGCATATTAGAAAACTCTTTTTAAACTTCTATTTCAGGGGATCTCTTCCTATTGACTGGAAGAAAATACTTATCCAAAAATATTACAAATTTGTATTATCTCTCTCTAGAATATTTTCTGTCTCTAGACCAAAAACAAGGGAAAGCAAGATCTTTTTCCATTTTGGGGGGGGGGAGGGGGGATGATTCAAGAGACTGAAGGGGAGGTTATTACATCTTTACATCTCAAAATCTGGAGGGAGGAATCTTACATCATACCCCACTTAAAAAACCTGAGATGTCCTTATCTCGCAGAGTTGGAGGATAATCTCGATAAGATCATCTTCTTATTCCCAGGACGGTACTTAATTCAAAAATCAAATTCCTGACAGGAAACTAAAGATGTTAGACTTGATTATCAATGGTGACATAAATCTATCCGTCCTCTTTCTTCCTACCACTACATCAGCTATTGTGGTGGCGGCTCATACTGTGCAGCTATTTGGGGTGGGACTCTTTCTCTTCTTTGTCAAGTCCGTTTTTCCAACTTAACGAGATGCTCAAAGAATCTCAGGTGTGGAAAGACCACTCTATTTATAATTTGAATAAAAAAGAGTTAAACTTTAGATCCAACTGATTCTGGGGTCCTTAAAGTTTAGTCAACCCTCTCAGAATCTTGGGATAAAGGTCCCTTCTATAAGAAGAAGCATACAAAACTCATTATCAAAAAATAGTTCATTCATATCCTTAACAAAATAATGTTCCATCAGACCAGTAATTTTCAATTAACATCTGAACATTCCCCACCGGAATTTCAGTTATACAAGTTCTTAATTTGTCATTCCACAATTGGGTCCACTGGGCCAAAGGTCATGTTGCGAACAATCTGTCAGCACAACGATCCACTAATCTCGTAGTGATCTCGTCTTAAAGTCTTAATCGTCTTCCGAGTTACTAACATCATCAACTGGGATTCTCTCCATTCATCATCATCATGACTTATCTACTTTCAACTTGAATTTAAAAATCACCATTCTTCAATCAGAATCCAAATCAATTCATCAATTCTCAAGCAAAATTCTAAAATCATATAGCATTCGAAATCATCATCTAGGATATCATTTTTGCTCATAACTTCAAGATCTTAGATTTACTCGTATATATTGTCAGTATAGAGCTGCAGTTATACCTACGGTATATATAGGTAGTCACACGGCCCTTGGTGTTATAAAGCAAATGCCATCATATCTAGGCCTCAAGCAAGTAGGGGATTCCACACAATTGCGGTACTTCCATCTAAAAACCCAATTCCCAATTTATGAATCTCCATTTTGAATATTATTTCGTACGAGTTTTAACACACAATTAGAATCTTTCACTAGTAATTCATAAATTTTTGACATTTCTTGCTTCTTGGTTTATCAACTTCAACCAAATTGCTCTAATACTAGCTATGAGATCCCTGCCCTCTCTCCGCATCAAACTCTGGAGTGCTGGCAGCGGAAGTAGCAACCTCATGAGCAGGGTAGAACTTCCCACTCGAGGACTCACAACACCATATTAGAGAATTTGGGAATCTTCCAATTCCCATTTTTGAATACTAAAAAAGGGAGACATGGATAACATGTTTGTAAGTTTCTCAAAGCCCTATCATGTGACCTATCATTGGAAAGCGCTTGAAAAATGGGATCTAAAGAGCCATAAACCACTCATTTTGGATTAATGGTGTTCAAGTTATGGAAAATCCAAAGTTTTGACCTCATGTCCCAAACTTGTGGGAAATTCCTATATTCCCCAATATGGTGTTTCACCCACAAATGTCCAGACAAGGGACTAATCCCTCGATTCTTCCAAAACTGAACCCGGAAAAAACTTCCCTCGCCTATAAAGCATAGACGATTCCTCCAGGAAAATCTTCTAACATAGTCAAGAGCCTTAACTATCCTTTGTATTCTAACCGAACTTGCACTTGGTTCATAGTAGAGACCAACGCTTTTTTTCCCATTAAAAGAGGCACATCCATTGATTCTTTTCCATAGAACAAGGATTATCCTGTGACTTACTTCAACTCTCATAACTTGAACAGAATTGAATTTTATTATAGTAATTCATCGATCCAGCCTAACCCCATCCAATCCCATGGGTTAGCCAACTGCCCAACCACTGTATTGATAGAATCCATTATAAAAGTTTGGTTATGTTTTGTCCCGGGTACCAAGGAAAAGAGTTCCTACGCCCCCTAGTCGGCTCTCATAAAGAAATTAAATAGACACACCACTTACGCACCCAATATGAAATTGTCTTTTCTTAGATTCACTATTTCCAAACAAAATTGCAATAAAACCACAGAGTTTCCATCATAATCCTCAGTATTCCAGTTCTAAGTCCAATTTCCAATCATTCCTTCCTTGGCGTATCTATGGCATCGTCGGCAACTAGAACACTCGCCACCTGGTCAATCCCTCTAGGCTCATCTCTAGGACTTCACTCAGGGGCCTTTTCAATAGTTCCTAGCCCATAGTACCCAGGAATATAATCGAGATTTTTCCATAAAATCCATATTCCATTCATTCCTTCCTCAGCGTACCTATGGCATCATTGGCAACCAGAATGCTCACCACCTATTCACTCAGGGGCCTTTTCAATAGCTCCTAGCCCATAGTACCTAGGAGTATAATTACATAGAATCCATATGGACTCTTCGTTGAAGATCAGCTAGATCAATCAACAAGAATCCATGAACTCATCCGTTTGAAGACCAGCAAGGCCAATCAACCAGATCCATGCCCGTGTTCAAAAAACAACTCCAACTCATTTTCTTCCATGATGCACGTGTGGGTATCGTGGGCGACTGTCGCTTCACTCATAGGCCGCTTGCTTGTGTTGAGATATCGAGCTCATCTAGTGAGGCGGTGGACACTGATGACCCGCCTGGGGGATAGGCCCCACACTTACACCATTGGCATGGTTGGTGAGATCATGGGTGATATGCGGCTAGTGGGATGACAGGGTGTGTGACAGCCATTCTAGCATGATTAATAATAACAAATTGAGATTAATTAATTGATTAACTAAGATACAAACTTAAAGAAAAAAGCTCAAAAAATTAAGGTTTTGCATGAATGTTAAGAGTAATATGAGAGCACTCACTTGCTTCTCCCGCTCTCGATGAAAACTTGAATATTCCAATGCTCGATTATTAACCTCCAATTCTCTGGGTAATCATCACCATAAAAAAAACAAAACAAAATAAGATTAAACAACCAACTGGTGGATTTCCATCTCCTCCTCCAGCTATTAGGACTCCAGTTTACCCTCCAAATTCTACATTCACCTCACTTTTCCTTACCTCCTTGTATAAGTCTCTGGTTGCCCCTTCATCTAGTTTTGCACCATTATACCAAACCCAATCCTTAATCGAGCAGGATTCATCATCCCTTCTGTACCTCATCTAGTACCTGCAGCATAACCAATTGCCCTTCCCTTGAAGAAAGTCCAAACTCCTCTTCTACCTACTCAAATTCTTTCAACCCCACTGCTGACCAATCCCAACAATCTCCCAGCCTTCTTAGCCCTTTGTTATTCAGTTTCTTAGCAGAGAGCTAATGATCTGGAGGGCCAAGGGAGGGTTAAACTTGTGAGTCCACCGTATCCAACAAAGAATTTCCTGATGCTCTACAACAACCATCTAAAATCATCAGCCCCAAAGCCTCCTTCCATTTGTTGCATAACATCCTGCAGAGAGGGGTGAGCCTGTGACTTTTAGGGGGGGGGGCATAAGAGAGAAGCTTATCCTTCCATCCTAGTCCTTGCCACTTGCCTTTTGATTGGATATGAGAGTCTTCCACTAGCTCCCTTACCATCTTGGTCCATATCTCCTCTTGTTTGCTGAAGACACTTAGGGAGGAGCAGAGCAATCCTTGCTATGGTCTAAGAGGGTAGGTGTAGAATACCAATACCTCCTTCACTCTTGGGTAAACATAGTTTGTCCCAGGCAAGCCAGGCTGAAGTTTTTTTATTAGCTTTCCCAAATATCTATGGGGGCCACAATCTTCTTCCAATGACATTTCCCAAACTCTAACACATGACACAAGAACATGATGTAGGCATTTAGCACAGTATTGCAGATTGCTGTCCTGTCATGAAAGGGAATTCTAATGCCCTCACATTTCTTCAGCTTCAAGCTAAACCTCTCTAAAGCCCAGTCAATCAATTGTTTATTTGTAACCTCTACTCCAAAGGGAACCCCTAGGTTTCTAACAATCTATCCCCTCTTAATAACCTCACATCCCCACTTCTCCGAGTTAAAATCATTATCCTCAGACAGGCTTATGATCTTAGACTTATGTATATTACACATGGACCCAGAGGCTTCTATAAATTCTTGAATAATAGGCAAAGCTTGTCTCAAATTGTCATTATCTACTTTCAAGAAGAGTAATGAGTCATCAACACAGCATTGTATTACCAGTTGCTCACCATTTCTCAATTTCAGTCTAGTCACCCTACCTTTTGAATAGGCATCTTCCAAGGCCACTATCAGAGGATGGAATGCAATAGCAAACAATAAGGGAGCAAGAGGGCAACCCTTCCTCACAGATCTATCAACTTCAAAGCCCCCCATCACTCTCCCATTGAAAAATAGTTTAGAATGTCCTCCCAAGTAAGGGTGTAAATACAAGTAGCCATCCTACTTCCAAAACCCAGCCTCTCCATCACCCTAGCCACAAATGACGAATGGAACCTGTCATAGGACTTCTCTAGATCAAGTTGCAACAGTATGCACTTCTGATGGGTTTTCAAGGCCACATTCCTCCCTAGCATGGCTGTATAGATATTGACCTATCTTTTATGAAGCCATATTGTCTCTTAGATATAATTTCTTGAAGAACAGGGGTGATCCTTAGAGGGAAATGACTTTGGCTAGGATTTTATATAAAAAAATCAACAAAGTGATGGGTCTCCAGAACCTATTGCATGCTGCTTGTTTGGGAATAAGTTTCACCAGACCCTCTTTTAGATCCTTATCCAAGTTACTAGGGTTAAAAGCCTCTCTGCACACTTTCCATACTAGGTCCTTCAAGGATGGCTAGAAGGCAATAAAAAATTCAATAGATAAGTCATCCCACCCACGAGACCTCTCTCCCCAGCTTTAGAATGGCCACCCAGAATTCATCTGCATCCACCCAGCTTTAGAAGGGCCACCTAGAATTCATCTGCATCCACCTCTCTGTCAAGCCACTTGGCCTTATTAGTTTCCACTCTATGATTACAGGTTATTCTACCCAGCTTTAGAAGGGCCACCCAGAATTCATCTGCATCCACCTCTCTGTCAAGCCACTTGGCCTTATTAGTTTCCACTCTATGATTACAGGTTATTCTTAGCTTGAAACCTTCTACATACATGAACAGTCTTTTTTCAAGCTAAGGGCAGAGCCTAAGAATTCTACCCATTTTTCAAATCAATTCCCACCAATCCTTTCTCATTTTCATCTATAATCCTTCCCATCACTTCCCTACTATTTGCTTTCCTTTCTCTTGGCTTTTCATCTCCTCACATTTCAGGCCTGTCTAGCACCTAAGATATAGATTAGTTTCTTCTTCTGTGAGCTCCCTACTTGTCTCTTCTTCTGTAGAGATTCCATCTCCTCCTTTCTTGTCTTCTTTCTTCAACTCTCAATTTCCCAACCCCTAATAATACCTTGCATCTCATTAGCAAAAGATCTCCAAGATCCTTTAGAAGTCCCTCTCTTTTTAAGTCTCCCAATGGCCTTCTCACAAATAAAAAACTCATCCTTGAGTAGCAAATTGTCGACTCTTAGTTTCCTTGTGGGAAATTTGCTCAGTTTAGCCTCCTCCCAATCAGTCATGTGCCATTCCCATTTCAAGGGCATATGATCAAAGAGAGTAGTGCTAGAATCAATTGTCATCTTCAAAGTGTGAGGGACCTGGATTTCTTGTTGATTAAGAAAGACTTTATTAATCCTAGATGATGAACCAAAATATTGCGCATGATGCTAAAGTAGGTGTGCCTAAGGTCAGACCCCCAATCACCCATGTCCCACCCATTAGTCAATCCCATCTTTCCTCTCAGTTCTTCCCATCTCCTCTTCTCTTGACCCATCAAAATGGTACTCCCCCCACACATATCCAGTTGTTTTTCAACCATATTACAATCTCCCAAAAGGATACAATGGCCGTGAATATTCAATTAGCAATCCATTCCCACATTCCACTTCCAACCTTATGATTGTGAGCCTCATATATATTCACCACCCACATCCTTTCCCCATTAACTTGGATCTCAACCATTAAAATCCTACCATTAGGATGATTAGCACAATCCACTTCTAACCTTATGATTGTGAGCCCCATATATATTCATCCTTTCCCCATTAACTTGGATCTCAACCATCAAAATCCTACCATTAGGATGATTAGCAACTATATTAGTGTTTAATTATTTTTAATAATAGTCATCATTCCACTATACCCCCCATTCACTCCCCATACAACACAATCCAATCTTTATACCTATCCTTTCTAAAGGATTTTAGTCTAAACAAATTATGTTCCTGGATAGCCATAATGGAAAGTATCCAACCTTGACTAATCCCCGAAAAGTAGAGTCTTTTTCCTATCCTTAATCCCTTTTACATTCCATGTTTAGCCTCCAACTTCCATTGACTAGTCATGTTAAGGCTGTTTTTAGAACCATGTCCACTTCCTCATCATCACCTTTGTCAGAGCAGCATCTTTCTGAATTCCCTTCCACTTGCCACTATCCACATCCCCCAAAAGTAGAGTTTTTTTTCCTATCCTTAATCCCTTTTACATTCCATGTGTAGCCTCTAGCTTCCATTAACTTACTCATGTTAAGGCTATTTTTAGAATCATGTCCACCTCCTCATCATCACCTTTGTCAGAAGCACCTTTCTGAATCTCCTTCCAAGCCTCTTCCACCTACCAATTGAAACTTTTTATATAGGATGTCCCATTATCCACATCCCCCAGAGGGCTGAAAGGGTTTGAGTATACCAGAGGGCTCAGATTGCTTTGGGACTTACTCCCTCTAGTTTCTCTCACAACCGATTTCTTATGGGCCATTCTCACCTGTTCCTTAGTTTTCCTGACATTAGCTTTCCCCTTAGTTTTTATCCAGGCTCCCTCAACCCGATCCCCACCTCACTAGCTAGAACTTCTTTTACTTTCCCTTCTTTTAACGCCTTTGTATTTGCCTCTTTATCTTTAGCAATACTATCCCCACAAGTTTCTCCTATCTTCCTCTCCTCACTTACTGGTTTTGCATGCACCTTACCCGTGCAGTTCTTGGCTATATTCCCAAAGACATCACACCTGAAACAAGCTTCTGGAAATGGATCAAACTTCAGACTCAACTCTAACTTTCCCAGTTCCCCTAAATCCACCTTCAACACTATATTCGTGAGTTTGGGAATTTTCCAACTCCCATTTTTTGAATACTAAAAAGGTGGGACCTGGATAACATACCTACAAGTTTTTCAAAACCATATCATGTGACCTATTGTTGGAAAGCGCTTGGAAAATGGAATCTAGTGAGCTATAGAGCTCTCAATTTGGAGTAACGGTGTTCAAGTTATGATTAATCCAAAGATTTGACCACATGTCCTAAACTTATGGGAAATTCCCATATTCCCCAATATGGTGTTCTTCAGGGTTTTAGGGGTTTCCACCATGGTGTTCCATGTTATACACATGCTATTTACCTGGCGGCATCCCACTTCTTCTTTTGGTGGAAGGTATAGTACCGGTCCAAGTGCACATGGATTCTCACCCAAGCCAGGGAGGCAAGCCCACTATTTCCACCCAAATAGGATAGGCTTCTTGCAAACTTTAATTCACATAAAAAAGGGGGTCAAAAGGAATAGCATGTACAAGCATATGCCCCATGAACAGTGGTGGCGAGACTGCTTGACCTTTAGTGAACAGCACATTGAAAAACCCTTTACCTAAATAAAACACTTGAGAGACTACCTTGTCATGAAAGATGTCTTCTTGCAACCACTTGCCAATATCAACTTTGGATGGAAGCTTGCCAAAACAGAATACAATCACGCTACACATAGAGAAGAGGCCTACTTGACTCCTAATGAGCTCCAGGAAGACTCTCATGCATACCTTATGCTCACTCGGATGAGACTTCTGTGTCTAGGCATTGAGCCTTGTTGTAATCCAGTCAGTTTGTTTCTCTCCACCTCCTGCGTCCATTCCCTCTCCAACTGGGTTGTCAGCGTGCATGCACGCGCGTTAGACGTCACCTACTTAGCGTACGAGGGAATGCACCTCACATGCATTAGTTAAATTTTTGTACCCCACGTCCCCACTCGCACGTCCCCAGTCGCAATCTTAGCCTTATAAATCCACTTACTACTATCAATAGTTGTTAATTTTGGGAATCATTTATAAAATTTTAAAATAATACATACCCTTATTTTGAAGTAATCCACGCGATGGTCTCTTCAAAAATTCAATCAAACAAAGTTGAAAAATTTATTATTTTGGAACTATTGGCTATAACTTCATTTTTGGTGAGTTTAATTCAAAACCAACGTTATGGGAGTAATCTTAGTGCTGATGGCCATAGTCCCCATAACATAATCTCACATCTCTAAAAAGTAGAGATTTACTTCCAAAAATAACAGTCTCTACCAGTACTAAAATTTACTCAAAAGCTTATCCCTTTAAAATAGGGATGTGGAAAAATAAAAGTTTTATTTCTTTGACCAAGCTAACCGATCAAGAATGGAGACTTTACATCGAAAAGTCAACTCTTATCAAATGGTAGAAAATGCTTGGTTTTTCATTTCCTAAAAAGTTTCGACAGCATAGCCATTGTTGCAGCTTGAGAATTGAGTTACTAAAAC
Source organism: Cibotium barometz (assembly GCF_041138505.1). Classification (NCBI taxonomy): domain Eukaryota; kingdom Viridiplantae; phylum Streptophyta; class Polypodiopsida; order Cyatheales; family Cibotiaceae; genus Cibotium; species Cibotium barometz. The sequence goes on along the minus strand of NC_141064.1, from coordinate 58,896,444 downwards.
TGTTATAAATAGTATTCTTTTTAAGATAAATGATTTTGGAAATTACTAAGTATATGTTGGTAAAAATCCGGCAACATAATGGCACTAATTCCTTGATATTATTATTTTCTTATGAATTTAAATAAGAAAAAAATACTTGAAATTTAAGTAATTAATCATGAATTAATCCTAAGCTCTAAAAATTAACACTTTATTATTAGAAATTATATGAAGTGCTCTTGCATAAATTTCACCAGCATAATGGCAATAAAACTACTATACTGGGATCATGGAAAACCCGCAAACGATGGAAATGAAACTGGAAACATTTGGGGTTCACTTGTAATTGTAGAACTTGAAATTTTTGAAAAATTACATAAGTTGGGGCATAAAGTGAATCTACCTTAATACTAGATAACTCTAAACGTTTTAGATATCAATAAAATAATACTAGAAGGTCTTAAGTGGTATCACATATTAATTGGAGGGTTTTCTAAGGTGAAAATGAGGTCCTTAAGGGTTGCAGAAGTTGTCCAATAAGATAAGAATGGGTGGTAGAGTAGAGTAGGTAAATCATGTTATCTACATATGAACATACATGAGCTTGTTGGCGTGCCCTTCCAAGTGTGTGAGGGCCAATGACATGCATGTTAATTTTTTGGGAGGTTTTTTCTTTTCTTTAGGTGGTAAGCCTCATTTTACATGCCTTCTCTGGTTATGGCGGTGTGAGACGCATCCTCTGTTTATGGCGACCAAGCTCACCTCCTCTGGTTATGGCAGCCGAGCGTGCCTCATATGGTTGCTTGGCTATGCTTTGTCGGCCATGGCTCGTGCTCTTAGCATTGCGAACTTTGCCCATCCCGTGGAGCAACCATCTACTCTCTTCCACGAGGTACCTTTGCCAAGGAACTGGCGCCTTCCTCTCATTTAGGGAGCCACAGCTTGGCCCTAGATAAATGTTATTTTTTTCTCTATCATTTCCTTTCTTCATCTACCCATTTTGTGGTTTAACAATGCTACGTTTATGGTTTAATGAAGCTACGATTAGGGGGCCACTATAGCCTTGACCCTACAAAAATGTTATTTTTTTTTCAATCGTTTACTTTCTTTTACATGCTTGTTTGTATTATGCTTTCTAGTTTGTCTATCTTTTTTTTTGGTTTAACACTACTGCGAGTAGGGGGCAGGGGTAATCACGTTATGGTTGGGTTTAATGTCTACTTTGTCTGCCATACACTTATGCTTACTTCTTTATTAGGGTTTTTGTACTGGTGATTTTCGTTAATTGCTTCAAGGCTAGGTCTTGTCTGCTCATTTTGCCATGCACTTAAGCTTGTTTTGCCATGCATTTGTGCTCGGTTCTGTTTATAGCAAGAACAAACATATGCTCTTATGCCATTCACTTATGCTTGTTGTCATGCTCTAATGCTCATTCTTGTTATATTTGGCCCTGCACATATACATCCGGTCGACCATATGCTTTGTTGTGTTTTCTTCACATCATTTGCTTGGTATAATTTTGAGTGAGGTTCGTATATATTATGGTCCTATGTTCTACTGCCAATGGGCAAAGTGCTAGCAGGCCAGCTTCTATTTTTTTCCTTGCTTTATACTCTTTTGGAAACTCTTAAAGCCATAGGACACATGTTGTCCATAGCCATGGGCAGCCCTACATTTGTAGCTCTGCATGCATGCTGAGAGAGAGAGAGAGAGAGAGAGAGAGAGAGAGAGAGAGAGAGAGAGAGAGAGAGAGAGAGAGAGATGCTGGCTATCTGAGTTTTTTTTTCCCTTGCTTTATGCCCTTTTCCTATTTTTTAAGGCAAGGGAAGCTCTTAAAGCCATGGGACAAATCTTGTCCATGGTCATGAGAAGTCCTACATTTGCAACTTTGTATGCTCGCATGTATGCCCTAGCGAGAGAGAGAGAGAGAGAGAGAGAGAGAGAGAGAGAGAGAGAGAGAGAGAGAGAGAGAGAGAGAGAGAGAGAGAGAGAGAGAGAGAGATGCTGGCTATCTAAGTGTTTTTTTTCCTTGCTTTATGCCCTTTTCCTGTTTCTTAAGGCAAGGGAAGCTCTTAAATCCATGGGACAAATGTTGTCCATGGCCATGAGCATCCCTACATTTGCAACTTTGTATGCACGCATGCATGCCCTAGAGAGAGAGAGAGAGAGAGAGAGAGAGAGAGAGAGAGAGAGAGAGAGAGAGAGAGAGAGAGAGAGAGAGATTCTGGCTAGATGTCTCAGTGTCTGGCTAGTTCTCAAGTCTGTTTATGTTGCAGACTTGAGCCTCAAAGGTGCAAGACCATAAATTTGCAAGGCCATAACTGGTAGAGAGCCTCAAATCTGCAAGATTTTAACTGGTAGGTTTTCTATCAATGTCTCTTAAGTATGAATACCAATTAATGAAAGTTCTTAAATTAACCTCACAATTTTGGATTGTTACTATGTGCCCTATTAGTTAATGCTTATTTATTTGGGATTTTGTGTTCTCTGAATCAGTTTTCTAACCTTAAATTTTCTCAGTTTCTTAGTTTTTTTTATTATGCTTAAGTTTCATATACGGATCTTAGTTGCTAATTTATTTTCTTTTCTTTGTAAGTTTCTTGTTTAAATTATATTCCATGTAGATTATTATCTCAATTACTAATTTATTTGCTCTTTTTTATGTTTTAGCATTGTTATTTATATAAAATTTTCACTTGTAATTTAACCTTGTCACCTAAAAACTGGTTTTTTTGAACTTATCTTAATAAAGCTAAAATGGAGTGTAAAAATTGTGCTTTGATAGACTTGAGATACAGAAGGAAACATTGATAAATATCAAATAGGTAGGCTTGTTATAGTCATTTCATAGCTCTTGTGATAAAATGAAATGTTTTATATATTTTTTTAGTAATGGCGCATAAGTAATCAACTTTGTTAGCGTTGCTTGGTTTTACATGTTCTATTGCCCTATCCAAAAAGAATGCTAGGAAAGAGAGAGATTCGAGTTTGCATGGCAGTTAAACTTTTGATATCAACTCTAAAGATGTCTCTAGTAACACTCAAGAGGACAAGGTAGCAAGAATTAAAAATGCTTGCAATATGTGGAATGATGCATGGAATATATCTTTTGATTGTGCACATTTTGATGCTGCACGTGGTTGTATATTTTGCACTATATGCTAAAAAATGAAAAAATGTAGAAGTGAATTTGGTACATGTGGATCAATGAATACACAACTAAGTGCTATTAAAGTGCATACTTCTTCAAACTAGCATAAATGGGCTGCTCACTCTGCCAACTATGGCAAAAATGCTCTAAAAGAAGGAATAAAGCGGCAACAAGGTGATGTGGATTTGGGAATTCTAAATTTGTTTCAATGTGCCTATTACATTGCCAAGGAGGATCTTACTTTCAACAAGTTTTCAAACCTTGTTGAACTAATGTCTATGTGTGGTCCGCAAGCTCTTCCCAAGGAGCTTTATCAAAATGATAAGGTTGCAGCCTTGTTTGCCTCATACATTAGTGAATCTATGTGCAGTTTTGTCATCCAAAAAGTGAAGGCTTCTCCTTTCTTCTGGGGCTCATGGTTGATGAGTCAACATATATTTTTGTTATGGAGCATCTTATAGTGTATGCAAACTACATGCATGATAATGATGTGCAAACTACATGCATGATAATGATGTGCAAACGTCTTTTTTAAGTTGCGGTTATGGATCATTTAGCCAAGGGATTAGAATCCGCCTTAGTAGGATGGTTAGATGAATATGGGCTTGATTGTTCAAAACTAGTGAGTTTTGGTTCAGATGGAGCATCTGTAATGACAGGTGTAACAAATGGTCTTGCTGCCTTGATGAAAAAGAGGAGTCCTTTCATGACCACTATCCATTGTGTTAAGCCAGCATAAAGTCATCTCGTAAAGGTATGTGAAGTACTTGAGCCACTTCTTTTATGCCTAAAAGAGGAGAATGAAAGATTGTATAAGATAGTTGCCAACTTTAAGTTTATATACATGTTGCATTTCTTGGCAGATGTGTTGGAACTAATGTGTCACTAGTGTTTCAAAGAAGTTAAGTGGATGTGACAAGCATACCAAGCTTGATATCTATTGAGAAGTGCGGTGCCATAGTGCACACGTAGAGGTAGGGAGTGAGTAGGTGCGAGCATGAAGCCATATGGCAAAGTGGTTTATCCCACATGAGCTCAAGGATTGTACCCAACTCCTATAAATGGGGTTATTCTCAAGCAATGGAAGTACAAGCACTTGTACACATCTCAAGTCTCTCTATGAGTCCAAGCTAATCTATCTGTTGAGAAGTGCGGTGCCATAGTGCACATGTAGAGGTAGGGAGTGAGTGGGTGTGAGCATGAAGCCATATGGCAAAGTGGTTTATCCCACATGAGCTCAAGGATTGTACCCAACTCCTATAAATGGGGTCATTCTCTAGCAATGGAAGTACAAGCACTTGTACACATCTCAAGTCTCTCTATGAGTCCAAGCTAATCTATCTTGGAACCTAATTGATTTGAGTCTATTGCACATTCACATCACCATGTATGTAATTAGGTATCACCCACCTTAACTTAGTCTTAATCACCATTAGTTTAGGATCAGGGTTTATGTCAAGCTTCCATAGCCAAGCTTGAGGTACCATGCTCAATTCTTGACATGGTATCACAGTCATCCCCTTGAACCCATGAGTCTCTCTACCCTCTCATTGCATTAATCCCAAATCATATTAGGCTAATCATATCATTAATCTCACTGATCATCATCTTATCCTCTCTTCCTCTTTGTGGCCCAAATTTTAAGTGCTTGGCATTGCTTGTTCCTTCCACCATTAGCCAAGATCTCTTAAGAGAATACCCTAGGCTAACCTACAACCGGGAGGAATCAACGTTTTGTGGTCTATAGGGAGAAAAATGTGCATGTGCACCAACTAGTCTTTCTCTCCATTCTCCCACCACACACAAAATTGGCCCAAGCCCTCTTAGCTGAGCTTAGAACATAGTACAAGCTACCCACAGCTTGAGTTTCAAAGTGTTTCATCAACTACATGTGCTGGGAGGAAGAAAAGACCAGTCACCGATTTTCTGATGATTTGGGCCTTTTTTGTGGATGAAGTTGGTTATTTTTTAGTTTTCCTTATCTAATAATTAAGGGAAACACTCTCGTGAAAAGATCCCCTTCAATGCTTGCTTCCTCAAGCTCAATTGAAGCCTCCACTAATCATTTATGATTAAGCACTAGTTAATGTCATTAGTATAGTATTAGTAGAAATTGGGTACATTTGGGGATACAATTGAGCAATTAGGGTTGTATTTAGTGTGTTTACACATCGAAATCACTAATTTTTCATTGGGGCTACCAACAAGAAGCTCTAGAAGCAAAAAATAAAAATTTGGAAGCTCACACACTACTTGTATTTCATCTTGTTCAAACATTCATGTTTGCCAAGTTGTACGAGATTAGCTCGGGGGGTTCAGTATATGTAAACTCTCTATATCACGTCTGTTCAAGGCGCAGTATAGAAACCCCTTATTTGTAAATTTTCCATGAATAAAACACACTTTTTTTTATATTCAATCTATAAATTACCCCTTTAAATGGTACCCTTGTGTTTGTAAAAAATGTGTAAAAAATGGATTTAAAAAACCCCTTCTGTTGAACCCATGTGCTATGCTTACATATTTATGAGTGACCCCAATCTCCCCCTTCCCCCCAAGGAGATTAGACACTGCCAATTGAAGCATCATAAGCTCATTGATAAGACCTTCTCATTATGGCAACATCAACAAGCATCACTTCGCATATAGAGAAGTTCAATAGGGAGGGGTTCCACACCTGGGCAACACAAATGAAGTACCTTCTCATGCACAAAGAACTATGGAGCTAGTCAAAGAAGATGAACCTATTTCACCAAATGATGAATGGATCAAAAAGGATGAACAAGCATTGTCACTCATTGGTTTAAATCTAGGCAAAAATATTATTATCACATCGACTCTAAGGAACACGCAAAAGATGCATGGGATACATTAAATCTCGTGTTTGGAGCTAAGACAAGGAACCAGGAAATTCACTTGAAGATTGAGTTCTATGATCTAGAAATGAACTATAATGAATATTTGGCTCAATTTGTGAGGAAAATGAAAAGCATTATGACCCAGTTAGATGGCATAGATGCTAGGATTGGAGATAAAGATGCAGTTGCAATAATCTTAAAATGCACTTGTCATCACAGGAATACAATGCATTTGTCACAACCTTGAAGAATCTACCAGAGTCAACATTTAATGGATGTGTCTCCTCCCTTTTGGAGAAGGAGAGAGATTTAAAAGGAAGAAATTCCAACAACAATTCTAGCACTAGTGAGCAGGCATTGTTCACCAAAAGCAATTTGAAGTGTCATAATTGTGGCAGGAAGGGGCACTTTCAAAATGAATGCAGGTTCAAAGACAAGCCAAAGTGTAACTACTATAACAAGTTCAGGCACAAAGAAGAAGATTGCAGATTGAAGAAAAGCAAAGGTAACTTATGGGGACTACTTCGACCACCAAGTACAAAGATATCCCTAGTGATCAACTCCTCTAAAGAGCAAGGAGGCGACAACCACCACTACCCTAGCCATCTGTTGTAAAAGAGGGGTCACCATATGAGTAGACACCCATCTTATCATCTTTTCTTTGTTGTGTGTATCTACCTGACCACCTGAGAGTAGCCAATTGAGCACCCAGGGGGGTAATAATTATTGTGTAGCTCACATTCGACCACCTTGAGTAGCCCAGAGATATGGCACCAAGGGCGGGTGTTGAGAAGTGTGGTGCCATAGTGCACATGTAGAGGCAGAGAGTGAGTAGGTGAGCATGAAGCCATATGGCAAAGTGGTTTATCCCTCATGAGCTCAAGGATTGTACTACCCAACTCCTATAAAAGGGGTCATTTTCAAGCAATGGAAGTACAAGCACTTGCACACATCTCAAGTCCCTTTATGAGTCCAAGCTATTCTATCTTGGAACCTAATTGATTTGAGTCTATTGCACATTCACATCACCATATATGTAATTAGGTATCACCCACCTTACCTTAGTCTTAATCACCATTAATGTAGGATTAGGGTTTATGTCAAGCTTCCATAGACAAGATTGAGGTACAGTGTTCAATTCTTGACAATATCTTCTACTATTGCTTTATTAGATGTGGAGTTTTCAGCTAGTCCATGCTATATTGATATAAATTTGCAAGGTCACGATGGTTATGGATTTCCATCCATTCCTGAATTTGGTGGTCGGTATGGTTGGCTGTGGACTATGCGCAAGGCAATTAAAGGTGATATGTACTACATGGGGAAAGGATTGAAAGATGTGCTATTGGGAGTGACTTGTTGGCTGTAACTCTTGACTTTCAAATGGAGTTTTGCATTGAAGTTAAGAATCACTTGAATACCAAATTTGCTGATTCTTCTATGGTGAAATTTTTTAATATTCTTGCTCCTCTTGGATTTCCGTCATCAAAAGAGTTGAAAAATTATGGTGCTGTTGAGTTGGATGCCTTGGTTTTGCATTATGGATATGCTGTCACATTGGAAGATGGTACACAAATTGATGCAATGTTAGATGATAGATGCTTAAGGAAAGAGTTTCATGTGTTCAAAATTCAAGGTGCGTTAGATTGGAAAGGTAAGTCACTCAAGGACACTTGGTGTTTGATTGGGAGAAATGATGTGTGGCGTCAAAAGTATTCTACATTGTTGTCTCTAGCTCAAATTGTAATGTTGCAATGTAGTAGTACTACAGTGTGTGAAACAGGTTTTAGTGTGCAGAACATTATCAAAAGTAAGTTGAGGAACCGGTTGGAAATGAAGAGCATGGATGTACTTATTGGCATTTCCGTTGAAGGATTGCCACTTGTGTCCTTTGATTTTACAAATGCTATTGGTTTATGGAGAGCTGGAGAAAGGACCTCAAACATGTTTATTCACATGTGTCTTGGGATATTTGATTGATTCAAATTACTTCATAATGTTTTGTAATTGTGTTTCTATTGAAGTGTGATGATTGCCCAAATCACTTCTATGGTTGTCCAAAATCACTTCTATGATTGTACTAAATTGACTATGTAATGCTTTATCAACTATCAAGATGGATAGTATGATATTTTTCATACATCATTGTGTAATGTTTAATTTGTCAATATAAAGTTTTTAAAATTTAGTTTTTGAAATGCATGGTGTCATCAAATTTGCGACACGTGAAATTTCTAACACCTTCAGATATTCTCCCACCCACCAATGTCATTGGGCGCACATTCTTGTTGCATGGCCGCACATATCAAAGCCACATCCTAAATTAGGCTCAATGCATCTGGTCGATCCGCCCATTTTTGTACCCCAACCACTCGTTTAGACCACTTGGTTGGTTTATGGCCATTAGAGTTTATACTAGGTCTAGGGTTTGCCTACATAAGCTATTTTTTCATTTCTGTAAGGGCTTTCGCCACTTTTGCAAGAAGAGACTCATTCAATAGAGAGCTTCCTCACTTCCTAAAGCTTGAAGCTATGGTGATGGCTGTATTTCCCCTTATTTTCTTGCTTTTGTGGAGTGAATATCAAGTCTTGAAAGGCACAATATGCTTCTCTTTGGTCCTTTTGCTTAGTTCTTGGTCATGGTTGCTCCTCTCTTACCTCTCCTGATGGGCTTTTTCTAGGGCTTATGCAGGTATTCAGTAGATATGGAGCTTCATCCCATGATCGAAGCTTCTTCTTCGAATGCCCTCATTGGTGCGTATTGTTAGGAGCGCCCAAGTGGCACTTGAACCCACCCACCCTTCCTTCGTTGCCATGTTGCAGCCCCCCTCGAGAAAACTAGTGCTCCAACCTCCTCAAGATCTTCACACCAAGCATTTTCTATTAGATATCTCAATGCCCCACCCTCAACAAGTACCACTAGTGATGCACGATGCTCAAAGTTGTAAGGCCCCCATATGAGGAGAAGCCATGTGTAGCACCAAACGGACCCGGTTAGCTGGATGCCAAATGAGGTCTATTGCGTGACCTCGTTAATGGTTTGTAGATGACCCATGTGGGCCTAGTCTACGAGTTACTACGTAGGACATATGTGTAGAGAGCTGATGGGTAGCAGTTACGGGCCTTGTTTCAGGGCCCAGACGATTTTGGAACGTTCTGGGAGCTGCGCCATACCCTCTTAGGGTCTGTTGGAAGTCTATTATAGTGCCAGCCAATCCATTATGTGAAATATCCTATTTTGGGATATTGCGTCGAGTCGGCCTCGACATGACTAACAATATATATAAACGCTGTCACGAAGCGTTTAGATCATCTTACAGATTTCCAGTCTTCAGGCAAATAAGTCCTTCATCAGATCGCCATCTAAATTCCACTATGAGAGTGCACAGGTCGATAGCACTATTAGTGTAGTAGAATTATATAATTCTACTACACTAGTAGAATTATAATTTTGATTTTATCTCTACTCTCGCTGTTTACCTTACGTTTCTAGCCAGATCTTTTTTCGCTGCGCTGTCGTGTATTTTTATATAGTATCAGAGTCTCAGGTGGCTCTAAGAAGCGCTTGGTACTAGAAGGTCTACGTAGAGCGATGGCGTGGTTTAGGAGGATCCGGAGGAGCAAGCGGCTCTAATGGAGCTGCTGCTGCTGCTGCACTGGGTGTGACGGCTGCGCCAATTTCATACCCACCTCTCAGAATTCATCAAAATAAATCTAGATGATGGCACTAACTACACTTTATGAAAGTTGAAAATCAACACCATTCTCGATTGCGATGAGCTTCTGGAGAACCTTCTAGGAACCGTTGCTAACCCCTGACCTCGCAGATCCTCTTCAAATTGATACAAGATGACTTTCATGTTTGGAAATGCAGGAACCTAGATGCTCTCTGTTACAAGTGTCATTGATTCTGTAATGACCCTAATTTAGCACACTACCAAGGCAAGTGAGGCCTGGGCCATACTGAGGGGTTAGTATGAGACGCAAAAAACCATGAGAAGCTCTTAGTGAAGTACTCTATAAGTCCTTGTGATAGAGAGAATAATTAGGCCGGATTCAAAATCTGGAAAATCAGCTTGCTCTGCGGAGATGTTTGTCAAAGGAGAGACGGTGGAGGCGTTCATCACACGAGGATCAAAAATATGTACGACCAGATGGCCGCATTAGGGATATCAAAGTCTAGTGAGGAGGAGCTAGCTCGAAGGTGCATTTGGATTAGTCTAGAAAAGTACGATGGATTGGGGACAACACTAAATACTCAGGTACGAAGGCCAACCATTACATTTGAGGACTTCTGGGCTACGAAGAGGAGATGCGGCTGAAGACCTACAAAGACAGTAGTGGCGATGTTGCATTTTTCACCAATGCCAAGGGTGGCAAAGGTGGATCTTTTGATGAGGACAAGAAGAAGAAGAAGGGCAAGTTTTAGTAAGAGTGCTTCTACTATAAGAAGAAGGGGCACGCAATTCTGGATTGTCGCACAAAGAAGGTCGATGAGAAGAATGTCGTACCTGAAGCCAGCAAAAGGAAAGTAGTTAGTGAATAGCCGTCGTAGAGCTGTGTTTGTGGCCCTTCAGGAAGTGTGTACCTCTGCTCAAGTGCCTTCAAATGAGGAGTCTTAGGTTTTGGATAGTAGAGAATCCCGTCACATGACCAGTGAGAAGAATTGGTATAGCTCCCTCCTCAAGCTCTTCACACTGAGTGTTTTCTATCAGATATCTCAATGCCCCACCCTTAACAAGTACCATCAGTGGTGCACGATGCTCAAAGTTATAAGGCCCCATATGAGGGGAGGCCACGTGTGAGCATGGGACATTGGTTGGATATGGCTTGCGAGCTAAATGATGTCTATTATGTGATCGTTGATGGTTTGTAGATGACCTATGTAGGCCTAGCCTATAGATTAGGTAGGACATATGTGTAGAGGGCTACTGGGTAGTAACTCAAGGCATAGTGCATCGAGTTACAGAGCCTATTTGAGGGCTAAACGGTCTTGGATCGTCTTGAGAGCTCCGCCATACCCTTTCAGAGTCTACTAGAAATCTATTATAGTGCCAACCAATTCATAATGTCAAATATCCTATTTTGGGATATTGCGTCAGATTGGTAGTTAGTTGGCCAACCACCTCGACATGGCTAACATTATATATAAACGCTATCGTGTAGTGTTCCGATCATCCAATTGAGTTTCACTATCCTTCAGGAAAAGAAGTCCTTCATCCATACTTTGTCTAAATCACCATCTAAGCTCTGTCGCCACTCTGGGAGCGCACAGATAGATAGTGCCATCAGTTGTACTACTCTGGTATAATTAGAATTTTGTTTTTCTCTCTACTCTCACTGTGTACCTCGCGTTTCTAGGTAAATCTTTTTCCATTGCATTGTGCCATGTGTTTTTCCATTAGGCTGGGAATAGCTCTCACCCAATCTCTAATATGGCATCAGAGCCCAAGTTGGTGAACTTGGGTGCTAGGGCCTCAACCAAAGTGTGGCTTGAGGGGGGTGCTAGAAATGCGATCCACACTTCTAGAGAAAACCAGCTCCTTTTGTGGAGACTGTGATTGAATATGAGGCCTGTAAAGGAAGAGTTCCATAAATTGGGTAGATCGGAGGTTCTCCATCACCTTAAGGTTTTGGGGTTTAGATGGCTAGGCCAATTTGTGGAAACCTTCTAGTTAAGCGTGCACTAGCGTGAGCATTACTGGGATAGGTGACGTCTCGGGAAGGGGAGGTTGGGAATAGCTCTCATCCATTTTCTAATATTTTAACCTCTCACAACACCCCATCGGACTCACGATTGAGGAGATATGACCTCTTCAACCACTATTGTCCTCTAGGGTTTCTCCCACAGTCAGCAAAAGAAGAAGCAAGAAGAGAGCACACACTACAACACGTCGAGGGCATATCAGCATTTTCTGTATCTCATTTTTTTAAATTAAAAAATTGGGGTAACTCATGAGGATTCTAGGTGCCTCCTTCATGAGCTCCACTCACCCTCTTGAGGTGTCAAAATTTCCTTTTTTTACTAATAAATCCCAATACTAGTCAACTCTTCATCTTATATGAGAATTTACTCATTTTTGGGAGATTTTCTTTTATTCTTGCAATTTTCTTATTCAAACACTTGGATGAACCCCATTGGCCCTTTAGAACACTCTTTGGACCTTAATCCATAATTTTCTGAAAATGGGTATCCTTAGGCTAAGGTGTCTAATGCACATATTCAATTAATTTTTAATGCATATTAGAAAACTCTTTTTAAGCTTCTGTTTCAGGGGATCTCTTCTTATTGACTGGAAGAAAATACCTATCCAAAAATATTTCAAAATTGTATTACCTCTCTCTATAATATTTTCTCTCTCTAGACCAAAAACAAGGGAAAACAAGATCTTTTTCCATTCTGAGGGAGGGGGGGATGATTACAAGAGACTGAAGGGGAGGTTCTTACATCTTTATATCTCAAAAGCTCGAGGGACGAATCTTACATCCTACCACCCCACTTAAAAAACGAGAGATGTCCTCATCTCGCACAGATAAAGGATAATATTGGTAAAATCATCTTCTTATTCCTAGGGCAGTACTTAATTCAAAAATCAAATTCTTGATAGGGAACTGAAGATTTTAGACTTGATCATCAATGGTGACATAAATCTATCCGTCCGCTTTCTTCCTACCACTACATCAGCTATTGGCTCATACTGTGCAGCTATCTAGGGTGGGACTCTCTCTTCTATGTCAAGTCCGTTTTTCCAACTCAACGAGATGCTCAAAGAATCTCAGGTGTGAAAAGACCACTCTATTTATAATTCGAATAAAAAAGAGTTAAACTTTAGATTTAACTGGTTCTGGGGTTCCTTAAAGTTTGGTCAACCCTCTCAGAATCCTGGGATAAAGATCCCTTCTATAGAAAGAAACATATAGAACTCATTATCAGAAAATAGTTCATTCATATTCTTAACACAATAATGGTCCATCAGACCAGTGATTTCCAATTAACATCTGAACATTCCCCACGGGAATTTCAGTTATACAGGTTCTCAATTTGTCATTCCACAATTGGGTCCACTGGGCCAAAGGTCAAGTTGCAAACAATCTGTCAGCACAACGGTCCACTATTCTCGTAGTAGTGATCTGCTGAAAGTCTTAATTGTCTTCCAAAGTACTAACATCATCACTGGGATTCTCTCCATTCATCATCATCATGACTTATCTACTTTCAACTAGAATTAAAAAATCATCATTCTTCAATCAAAATCCAAATCAATTCATCAATTCTCAAGCAGAATTCTAAAATCATAATAACCAGCATTCGAAATCATTATCTAGGATAGCATTTTTGCTCATAACTTCAAGGTCTTATATTTACTCGTATATATTGTCAGTATAGAGCGGTAGTTATACTCACAGCATATACATGTGGTCATGGCCCTTGGTGTTATAAGGCAAATGCCAACGTGTCTAGGCCGCAAGCAAGTCGGGATTTCACACAATTGTGGTACTTCCATCTAAAAACCCAACTCCCAATTTATGAATCTCCATTCTGAATATTAATTCGTACAAGTTTTAACACACAATTACAATCTTTCACTAGTAATTCATAAAATTTTGACATTTCTTGCTTCTTGGTTTATCAACTTCAACCAAATTGCTCTGATACCAGCTGTGAGATCCCTGACCTGTCTGCGCATCAATCTCTGGAGTGCTGGCAGCGGAAGTAGCAACCTCACGCGTAGGGCAAAACTTCCCACTCGGAGCCTCGCCCACGAATGTCCGGACAAGAGACTAATCCCTCGGTTCTTCCAAAACTGAACCCGAAAAAAAACTTCCCTCACCCAGAAAGCATAGGCGATTCCTCTAGGAAATCTTCTAACGTAGTTAAGAGCCTTAACTATCCTTTGTATTCTGACACCCGCGGGTCGCATGGCCGAATCAAAGGAGGAACTTGCCCTTGGTTCATAGTAGAGACCAATGCTTTTTCTCCATGAAAAGAGGCACAGCCGTTGATTATTTTCCATAGAACAAGGATTATCCTCCTCCTGTGACTTACTTCAACTATCATAACTTGAACAGAATTAAATTTTATTATAGGAATCCATCGATCCAGCCTAACCCCATCCAATCACATGGGTTAGCCAACCGCCCAACCACTGTATTGATAGGATCCATTATAAAAGTTTGGTTATGTTTTGTCCCGGGGGTACCAAGGAAAAGAGTTCCTATGCTCCCCTAGTCAGCTCTCATGAAGAAAGTAAATAGACACACCACTTATACACCGAATATCAAATTTTCTTTTCTTAGATTCACTATTTCCAAACAAAATTGCAACAAAACCACAGAGTTTCCATCATAATCCTCAGTATTCGAGTTCCAAGTCCAATTTCCAATCATTCCTTTCTTGGCGTACCTATGGCATCATCAGCAACCAGAGCGCTCACCTCCTGGTCAGTCCCTCTAGGCTCACCTAGTACTTCACTTGGGGGCCTTTTCAATTGTTCCTAGCCCATGGTACCCAGGAATGTAATCAAGATTTTTCCATAAATCCATATTCCATTCATTCTTTCCTTAGCATACTTATGGCATCATATTGGCAACCAGAATGCTCACCACCTGCTCACTCAGGGGCCTTTTCAATAGTTTCTAGCCCATAGTACATAGGAGTATAATCACATAAAATCCATATGGACTCTCCGTTGAAGATCAGCTAGATTAACCAACAAGATTTATGTAAAAGAGCCATGAACTCATTTATTGAAGACCAGCCAGGCCAATCAACCAGATCCATGCCTGTGTTTAGAAAACAACCCCAACTCATTTTCTTCCTCGACGCATGCGTGGGTATCGTGGGCGACCCAGATCTCGAGAACCGTATGGTCAGTGCCCTCTAGGTTCCTCGCAAGGGTGACCACACATCAATTCTCATTAATCCACATCAATCACATCAATCCACACATCAATCAACATCAACCACATCAATCCACATCAATCCTCATCAATCCACATCACTTCACACATCAATCCACACATTCCATATATCAATCCACATCAACCACATCAATCCACACATTCCACATCCTTCCACACATCACTCTACATCATTCCACACATCACCCATATCATTCCTCACATCACCCACATCATTCCTCACATCGCTACACATCACCCCACATCACTCCACATCAATCCAATTTTCACAAACAAGATGGTCTCTTTTCGCTTTGAGCGAATCAGGTTTCATTATCAACTTTCCTTGATCTAGTTATCAAAATCTTCATTCCACATCAACCAGGTTAAGAGTACAGTTACTCTACTTTTCATACTACTGACAGAACTTCTAAGTCTCGGCCCCCACATTACTTGGCTCAGTCAAAGGCAACTTTTTCTCAACCCAATTCAATTAAGTCTAAATTTATGTTCACTTTTAGACCCTCGATCCTTTCAAGAATTTTAGATTCCTTTCTTAGGGAATTTAGGAATAAGTCAGTTCACAAGTATTTACATTCATCCAACTAAGCGTGTTTCTGGTCTTTTTATGGGAAATCCCTTTTCTCGTTCAAAATGTACTCAAGATTCTACTTTTCGAGAATCTAGACATATTCCAATAGGCAATTATGTTCATGATTCCTCTTTTTGATTAAAAATTTATGCATGTTTTCTTGATGCATTCCTATGAATTTTTTCACATTCTTTCCTCAATTTTTCCAAAATAAAATATGCTCAATATTCCTCTTTTTGAATAAAAGATTTATGCATACGATCTCATGGTATTTACAAAATCAATTATACCCATAATTCCTCTTTCTGATTAAAAATTTATCTATGTTTTCTCGATGCACCCCTATGAATATTTTCACATCTTTTTCTCTATTTTCCCAAAATAAAATATCATGAAAATCCTTCTTTTAGCATAAAATATTTATGCACACCTACTAATCCATTTTTTTCTAAATGAATTATATTCATAATCATTTTCATAATTCTCATAAATTTAATGAATCTAGAAAATTTATGCATAACCTTCTTTATTTTTCTAGTAAATGAATAATGCTCAAAACTCCACTTTTAGCATTTATTATGTGTAAATTTATTTTCTAATGATATAAATTTTGCCATAGCTTCCCCACATTTTCTATGAAATGATAATGCTCAAAATATCACTTTTAGAATAAAATTTATCATGCATAAATTCATTTTCTAATGATATAAATTCTGCCACCCATAGCTTCCCTGCATGAAATGAGAATGCCCAAAATTCCACTTTTAATATAAAAATTAGTTTATGCATAACCTTCATTTTCTAATGATAAAATTTTGCCATAACTCTCCCACATTTTCTATGAAATGAAAATGCTTAAAATTACACTTTAGCATAAAGATTAGTTTATGCATAAACCTAAGCTTAAACTTAAACATTAATTCATAAATCAAGAAAAGCATGGTTTTAAGAGGAAACCCATAAAATAAAATGCTTCCCAAGCATGAGGGAGGTTGGGAAGAAGCTTAACAACAAAAAGAGAGCATAAACTTTATTGTTTAGGCTTACCCTTCGTTTGCTTGATTCTTTACCTTTTGCAAAAGTTGTGTAGCCCTCAAAGAAAAGGCTTGGCCACCAAGGGAAGAGGGTAATCTCCAAGAGAAAAAGAGGTTTAGTGAAGCACCAAAGAAGATGAAAATACAAAGGAATGGGGGTCTATTTATAGGTGAGGGAGGCCACCAACCAAGTCCAACTAGAATCTAGAGGCTTCCAGCTTCAGTTTGATCCAACTTGGACAAGTTTTGGACCAATTAGGCAGCCCACTTTTCTAATCTAGTTTGAAAGAGGTGAGAGGAGAGATGAAATATCTCATTTTTTTAAATTAAAAAATTGGGGTAATCATGAGGATTCTAGGTGCCTCCTTCATGAGGTCCACTCACCTCCCTAAGGTGTCAAAATTTCATTTTTTTACTAATAAATCCCAGTACTAGTCAACTCTTCATCTGTAAGGTCCCTCTCCCAAGCCATGTATGTGTCTCTTTTAATATAGATTTCAATAAGGAAAGAGAGTGCACTTAGAGAAGAGTGAGACAAAAAGGCTAGAAACATTAGGAAAGTGTTAGAATAAAAATATTAGCTCCAAAAATCCTAAAAGAAATAAGAAGACAAGAATAGTTATATTAAGAGATAAGTATTATAAGGTCCCTCCCAAGCCATGTATGTGTCTCTTTTAATATAGATTTCAATAAGGAAAGAGAGTGCACTTAGAGAAGAGTGAGACAATAAGGCTAGAAACATAATGAAAGTGTTAGAATAAAAATATTAGCTCCAAAAATCCTAAAAGAAATAAGAAGACAAGAATAGTTCTAGAGATAAGTATCTCCAAAAATAAAAATTCGAATTTAAGTGATAGGAGGTCATATTTAGAGTACTTTTACATATTTAGAGTCCATGCATACTAAAAATGTGGAAAAGCAATGTGTTTCTAAAGATGGCGCGTTTGTGGCTACATACAGATGGTTTTGCCTATTCTACCTATGCCGGCTTGTAGACTAGATGCCTTCCGGTTCTTTTGACTGGTTATATGATGATATTCTGAGTTTTTATCAGAGAGTTATGGCCGAAACAATTTGTTGATTCTATCATGGTCTCTACACAGGGAAAACTGTAAGAAGGAGCAAGTAGCCTCAAGGTAATCCTAGAGCTCGAGATGTATATATCCCTTCATTCTTATCTAATATCTTAGAAGAGAAGGTTAGATTGCTATGGTCTTTCAAAGGAAGAGACCAAAACTCCATAGCTTTTCTTTTAAAGAAAGAATAGTATGCCGTAGCCCTGCAAGAAAAGGCTATTTTGCCATAGACCTTCGAAAGAGAGAAAATTCAGAGTATGAGTAAGAGGAGATAAAGCTTGGGAATGATCGGACGATTTCAATCGTAAGAGAAGGTATTAGAAGACCCTCTATTCTCATATATCAAGTTTTGAAACTCTTATTAATACGTAAAGACAACGATAAATGACAAATTTCTATAAGGTATATATATTTTTTATTTCTCAATTATATATCATTCTCAGGGGTTGAGACATGGCCCCGGCTTCTCTATTAATTGTTAATAGTGATCTATTTGATTGATTTACTAATTAAAGTTTGTATTCTTTTAAACAACAGCATATGCCTTAATAAAGAATGTCTTATCACAATCTCAAGTTGAAATGCTAAAATCTTTGTGAAAAGGATTGTTTTCTTAAGAAGGTAACATGGATTCTAGTCCTATGGTTTAGTTGAGTAAATGGATTGTTATCTTGGTTAAATTAAGATACAGGTACAACTTCTCCCTGCCTTGACGCTGCCCCATTCTTGTGCTTGTGTAGCCGGACGGCGGAGACATTAGTAAGACCCAGAGGTGGCCCATGGTATCCCTCATACCATTGGGAGAATGAGGTTCGCCGATTGAGGCGAGTGATTGTGATGCTACCTGCCTAGCTCTGAGGGCCTAGGCTAGTGCGGTGAATTAGCCCACCCTAGTGTGTAGACATCCCTCTGAGGGGCGGGAGGATCGAGCGATGGAGCCTGAGGGGGTGATTGGCTGGCTTGAGTCCTTGCCAGAAGCCCTGCAACGATGAGGTGTATGGTCCCACATAGGGTTTTGCCCAGCATGTAGAGGCTGGAATGCCGAATTCTAGATCATCGGCACTATAAAGGAAAAGAATAAGAGAGCCGGTTGATTCATGTATAAATTTTTTTTATAAATCTTATCTTTGGCATTATTGTACTGTGGAAAAGGTTGTTTTAACGAACCTTGTGAAAAGGGCCTTAATTAAGGAACATGTTTATTTATGTCAAATAGTGTGGTAGGATTAATGAGAAAACAAATTGACGCGTGAGTAGGGTGGAATGCCCCGACCGCACCATCTCACGGATGGGTGGACCCGATTAGTCGGGTAGCTTTCCAACATATTAAGTGAAAGCCCTATGCTAGATAAATAGGTTCTCGGGCAATTCTATTCTAGAAGACTAGGCCAGCGGGCTGTGCCTTGCATGGATGAGGAAAAAAGACTATCAAGACTAGTAGTTGTCCAAATTATGATCAATTATTACCCTATGGGTGATCTGATTTTTAGAAGACCACGCTTCCCCTGTGGGATAGAACTAGGTCTTACCTATGAATTGTATCCTTGAATCTCTGCATGGTCAAGGTATAAGTAGGAAATTTTCTCCAAGATAAGACTTAGTGGACTACCTTAAGTGTTTCCCCTATTTTGGAAAGGGGGAACCTTACAAATGGTATCAGAGCCGATCTTAGTTCCTAGGACTTATTTTTCAAAGGTTAACTGTCAAAGAAGTGATTGTTTATCATATGAGGACGAATCAATCATCTCTACTGGCCATAGAAGTGATTTGAATATCCTCACATGTTGAGACAATCATCATATGAAATTGTGCTTGTATCTTAGGGGTGCACACGCAAGATAATTGTACAATAAATTTGAGAAATAAGATTGGGGAGGAAACCTTTTGAGGAAAAACATAGGGCGATCAATTTAAGAAACTAGTGAGAGACTGAATGACTAGAAGGATAGAACGAAACTTTGTTTAGAGAAATTTTTGGGATATATCTCATTAACTTGTATATTATAAATTATTAAGATTATAACTCCATTAAGGTTTCGATAGTTGACGTGTGAATACCATCCATTGGATGCTTTACACTAGGACGATCATCCAAGATCTTGAACCCATCTAATCCAAGATTATAACTCCATTAAGGTTTCGATAGTTGACGTGTGAATACCATCCATTGGATGCTTTACACTAGGACGATCATCCAAGATCTTGAACCCATCTCAGACAAACATGGGTCTAACTTGGGATGTGTAATTCCCATAGGATTATGCTCTTAGATGTGTTAATCCCAAGATACTAGATGTGTAATTTTCAGAAAACTAATCATCTCAGACGTGTTAATCCTGATAATCTTTGGATGTGTCAATCCCAAGGCACCAGATGTGTAATTCTCAAAAAATGAAGATCTCAGATATATTAATCCAGAGTGCCTTTAGATGTGGCGCTATGATAAGTATTTGATAGTTTTGAACTTTTTATGGATACAATGAAAGAAGCAAGTTCACCCTTGCTCGTCTAAAAATTGTAAGAAATGCCGAATTAGTTGGAAGCACTATTGTCAATCTAATCACTGGAACTAGAATCAGTTTATGAGGTGCCGTGAAAGTACACCTTCATGAAAGGTTTTGTCCTCTAGGATTTTGAGAGGATAAAATGAATGAATTTTTGGAGCTAACCCAAGAAGGGAAGACCCTAAAAGAATACCACAAAACTTTTGTTAAACTTCTCCGATTTGCTTCAGAGATGGATGAGGTAACTCTTCTCCATCGATTCATTTGGAAGCTTAATCTACCTTTGAATAACCTCATCAAGAATGTGAAATCATCCTCTATTCCAGAAGCCATAATTATAGCCAGAGACTATGATAAAGTTTTTTTTTAATATGGAAAGTGTCGAGAGGGACATGAGTCCTTCCATGTTAATCAAGAAGAGGTCTTCTAATTCAAGAGGAACATCAAGCCCACCCTTGGCTACAAGGAATCATGAGCTAGAGAAAAATTAGGTCAAGAAATAGGGATAACAGGGTTAAAGATAACCGAACTCAACAAGTATTTCTATGAGTAAATAGAAGAGGATTGGTGCAAGATTCATGTGAAGTAATGTACATGATGAATAGAGGTATTCTAGAAGACGATACTAAGATTATGCAATTACTATCATAGGTTAGATTACGTAAAGGATTGATTCCCTTACGCTTTTCCATGACAATTTGTTAAGTACCATATTACATGGGGGTATAGAATCAGGAATTCGAAGGATCATATCATATGAGAGGTATATGGATGCATGAACTTAGGATAATAAGGCCAATTAACTTTAGAATAATAAAGACCTTTTGGAGGCATAACAAAACAAGCCAAACACACAAAATAAGAGACTCTTTAGGAACAATGTTTAGATAAAAGAAGATTTCTACCTAGTGGGGACACCACTTTGAAAGAGATAGGAGAATACCCCAACCCGCCGCGAGATGAGGACATCTCGAATCTTTTAAGTGAGGGAGATTGTAAGTGAGGGAGATTGTAAGGTCCCTCTCCCAAGCCATGTATGTGTCTCTTTAAATATAGATTTCAATAAGGAAAGAGTGTGCACTTAGAGAAGAGTGAGACAATAAGGCTAGAAACATTAGGAAATTGTTAGAATAAAAATATTAGCTCCAAAAATCCTAAAAGAAATAAGAAGACAAGAATAGTTCTATTAAGAGATAAGTATCTCCAAAAATAAAAATTCAAATTTAGGTGATAGGAGGTCATATCTAGAGTACTTTTACATATTTAGAGTCCATGCATACTAAAAATGTGAAAAAGCAACATGTTTCTAAAGACGGCGCGTTTGTGGCTACATACAGGTGGTTTTGCCGATTCTACCTATGCCGGCTTGTAGACTAGATGCCTTCCGGTTCTTTTGACTGGTTATATGATGATATTCTGAGTTTTTATCAAAGATTTACGGCCAAAATAATTTGCTGATTCTATCATGGTCTCTACACAGGGAAAACTGTAAGAAGGCAGCAAGTAGCCTCAAGGTAATCCTAGAGCTCGAGATGTATATATCCCTTCATTCTTATCTAATATCTTAGAAGAGAAGGTTAGATTGCTATGGTCTTTCAAAGGAAGAGACCAAAACTCCATAGCTTTTCTTTTAAAGAAAGAATCGTATGCCGTAGCCCTGCAAGAAAAGGTTATTTTGCCATAGACCTTCGAAAGAGAGAAAAGTCAGAGTACGAGTAAGAGGAGGTAAAGGTTGGGGATGATCGGATGGTTTCAATCGTAAGAGAAGGTATTAGAAGACCCTCTATTCTCATATATCAAGTTATGAAACTCTTATTAACGAGCAAAGACAACGATGAACGATAAATTTTTTATAAGATATATATATTTTTTATTTTTCAATTATATATCATTCTTAGGGATTGAGGTATGGCCTCGGCTTCTCTATTAATTGTTAATAGTGATTTATTTGATTGATTTACTAGTTAAAGTTTGTATTCTTTTAAACAACAGCATATGCCTTAATAAAGAATGTCCTATCACAATCTCAAGTTGAAATGCTAAAATCTTTGTGAAAAGGATTTTTTTCTTAAGAAGATAACATGGATTCTAGTCCTATGGTTTAGTTGAGTAAATGGATTGTTATCTTGGTTAAATTAAGATACAGGTACAACTTCTCCCTGCCGGAAGGGGGGAACCTTACATCATCTTATGTGAGAATTTACTCATTTTTGTGGGATTTTCTTTTTTTCTTGCATTTTTCTTATTCAAACACTTGGATTAACCCCATTGGCCCTTTAGAACACTCTTTGGACCTTAATCCATATTTTTTTGAAAATGGGTACGCTTAGGCTAAGGTGTCTAATGGACATATTCAATTAATTTCTAATGCACATGTTCAATTAATTTCTAATGCATATTAGAAAACTCTTTTTAAACTTCTATTTCAGGGGATCTCTTCCTATTGACTGGAAGAAAATACTTATCCAAAAATATTACAAATTTGTATTATCTCTCTCTAGAATATTTTCTGTCTCTAGACCAAAAACAAGGGAAAGCAAGATCTTTTTCCATTTTGGGGAGGGGGAGGGGGGATGATTCAAGAGACTGAAGGGGAGGTTATTACATCTTTACATCTCAAAATCTGGAGGGAGGAATCTTACATCATACCCCACTTAAAAAACCTGAGATGTCCTTATCTCGCAGAGTTGGAGGATAATCTCGATAAGATCATCTTCTTATTCCCAGGACGGTACTTAATTCAAAAATCAAATTCCTGACAGGAAACTAAAGATGTTAGACTTGATTATCAATGGTGACATAAATCTATCCGTCCTCTTTCTTCCTACCACTACATCAGCTATTGTGGTGGCGGCTCATACTGTGCAGCTATTTGGGGTGGGACTCTTTCTCTTCTTTGTCAAGTCCGTTTTTCCAACTTAACGAGATGCTCAAAGAATCTCAGGTGTGGAAAGACCACTCTATTTATAATTTGAATAAAAAAGAGTTAAACTTTAGATCCAACTGATTCTGGGGTCCTTAAAGTTTAGTCAACCCTCTCAGAATCTTGGGATAAAGGTCCCTTCTATAAGAAGAAGCATACAAAACTCATTATCAAAAAATAGTTCATTCATATCCTTAACAAAATAATGTTCCATCAGACCAGTAATTTTCAATTAACATCTGAACATTCCCCACCGGAATTTCAGTTATACAAGTTCTTAATTTGTCATTCCACAATTGGGTCCACTGGGCCAAAGGTCATGTTGCGAACAATCTGTCAGCACAACGATCCACTAATCTCGTAGTGATCTCGTCTTAAAGTCTTAATCGTCTTCCGAGTTACTAACATCATCAACTGGGATTCTCTCCATTCATCATCATCATGACTTATCTACTTTCAACTTGAATTTAAAAATCACCATTCTTCAATCAGAATCCAAATCAATTCATCAATTCTCAAGCAAAATTCTAAAATCATATAGCATTCGAAATCATCATCTAGGATATCATTTTTGCTCATAACTTCAAGATCTTAGATTTACTCGTATATATTGTCAGTATAGAGCTGCAGTTATACCTACGGTATATATAGGTAGTCACACGGCCCTTGGTGTTATAAAGCAAATGCCATCATATCTAGGCCTCAAGCAAGTAGGGGATTCCACACAATTGCGGTACTTCCATCTAAAAACCCAATTCCCAATTTATGAATCTCCATTTTGAATATTATTTCGTACGAGTTTTAACACACAATTAGAATCTTTCACTAGTAATTCATAAATTTTTGACATTTCTTGCTTCTTGGTTTATCAACTTCAACCAAATTGCTCTAATACTAGCTATGAGATCCCTGCCCTCTCTCCGCATCAAACTCTGGAGTGCTGGCAGCGGAAGTAGCAACCTCATGAGCAGGGTAGAACTTCCCACTCGAGGACTCACAACACCATATTAGAGAATTTGGGAATCTTCCAATTCCCATTTTTGAATACTAAAAAAGGGAGACATGGATAACATGTTTGTAAGTTTCTCAAAGCCCTATCATGTGACCTATCATTGGAAAGCGCTTGAAAAATGGGATCTAAAGAGCCATAAACCACTCATTTTGGATTAATGGTGTTCAAGTTATGGAAAATCCAAAGTTTTGACCTCATGTCCCAAACTTGTGGGAAATTCCTATATTCCCCAATATGGTGTTTCACCCACAAATGTCCAGACAAGGGACTAATCCCTCGATTCTTCCAAAACTGAACCCGGAAAAAACTTCCCTCGCCTATAAAGCATAGACGATTCCTCCAGGAAAATCTTCTAACATAGTCAAGAGCCTTAACTATCCTTTGTATTCTAACCGAACTTGCACTTGGTTCATAGTAGAGACCAACGCTTTTTTTCCCATTAAAAGAGGCACATCCATTGATTCTTTTCCATAGAACAAGGATTATCCTGTGACTTACTTCAACTCTCATAACTTGAACAGAATTGAATTTTATTATAGTAATTCATCGATCCAGCCTAACCCCATCCAATCCCATGGGTTAGCCAACTGCCCAACCACTGTATTGATAGAATCCATTATAAAAGTTTGGTTATGTTTTGTCCCGGGTACCAAGGAAAAGAGTTCCTACGCCCCCTAGTCGGCTCTCATAAAGAAATTAAATAGACACACCACTTACGCACCCAATATGAAATTGTCTTTTCTTAGATTCACTATTTCCAAACAAAATTGCAATAAAACCACAGAGTTTCCATCATAATCCTCAGTATTCCAGTTCTAAGTCCAATTTCCAATCATTCCTTCCTTGGCGTATCTATGGCATCGTCGGCAACTAGAACACTCGCCACCTGGTCAATCCCTCTAGGCTCATCTCTAGGACTTCACTCAGGGGCCTTTTCAATAGTTCCTAGCCCATAGTACCCAGGAATATAATCGAGATTTTTCCATAAAATCCATATTCCATTCATTCCTTCCTCAGCGTACCTATGGCATCATTGGCAACCAGAATGCTCACCACCTATTCACTCAGGGGCCTTTTCAATAGCTCCTAGCCCATAGTACCTAGGAGTATAATTACATAGAATCCATATGGACTCTTCGTTGAAGATCAGCTAGATCAATCAACAAGAATCCATGAACTCATCCGTTTGAAGACCAGCAAGGCCAATCAACCAGATCCATGCCCGTGTTCAAAAAACAACTCCAACTCATTTTCTTCCATGATGCACGTGTGGGTATCGTGGGCGACTGTCGCTTCACTCATAGGCCGCTTGCTTGTGTTGAGATATCGAGCTCATCTAGTGAGGCGGTGGACACTGATGACCCGCCTGGGGGATAGGCCCCACACTTACACCATTGGCATGGTTGGTGAGATCATGGGTGATATGCGGCTAGTGGGATGACAGGGTGTGTGACAGCCATTCTAGCATGATTAATAATAACAAATTGAGATTAATTAATTGATTAACTAAGATACAAACTTAAAGAAAAAAGCTCAAAAAATTAAGGTTTTGCATGAATGTTAAGAGTAATATGAGAGCACTCACTTGCTTCTCCCGCTCTCGATGAAAGTCTAAGAGGGTAGGTGTAGAATACCAATACCTCCTTCACTCTTGGGTAAACATAGTTTGTCCCAGGCAAGCCAGGCTGAAGTTTTTTTATTAGCTTTCCCAAATATCTATGGGGGCCACAATCTTCTTCCAATGACATTTCCCAAACTCTAACACATGACACAAGAACATGATGTAGGCATTTAGCACAGTATTGCAGATTGCTGTCCTGTCATGAAAGGGAATTCTAATGCCCTCACATTTCTTCAGCTTCAAGCTAAACCTCTCTAAAGCCCAGTCAATCAATTGTTTATTTGTAACCTCTACTCCAAAGGGAACCCCTAGGTTTCTAACAATCTATCCCCTCTTAATAACCTCACATCCCCACTTCTCCGAGTTAAAATCATTATCCTCAGACAGGCTTATGATCTTAGACTTATGTATATTACACATGGACCCAGAGGCTTCTATAAATTCTTGAATAATAGGCAAAGCTTGTCTCAAATTGTCATTATCTACTTTCAAGAAGAGTAATGAGTCATCAACACAGCATTGTATTACCAGTTGCTCACCATTTCTCAATTTCAGTCTAGTCACCCTACCTTTTGAATAGGCATCTTCCAAGGCCACTATCAGAGGATGGAATGCAATAGCAAACAATAAGGGAGCAAGAGGGCAACCCTTCCTCACAGATCTATCAACTTCAAAGCCCCCCATCACTCTCCCATTGAAAAATAGTTTAGAATGTCCTCCCAAGTAAGGGTGTAAATACAAGTAGCCATCCTACTTCCAAAACCCAGCCTCTCCATCACCCTAGCCACAAATGACGAATGGAACCTGTCATAGGACTTCTCTAGATCAAGTTGCAACAGTATGCACTTCTGATGGGTTTTCAAGGCCACATTCCTCCCTAGCATGGCTGTATAGATATTGACCTATCTTTTATGAAGCCATATTGTCTCTTAGATATAATTTCTTGAAGAACAGGGGTGATCCTTAGAGGGAAATGACTTTGGCTAGGATTTTATATAAAAAAATCAACAAAGTGATGGGTCTCCAGAACCTATTGCATGCTGCTTGTTTGGGAATAAGTTTCACCAGACCCTCTTTTAGATCCTTATCCAAGTTACTAGGGTTAAAAGCCTCTCTGCACACTTTCCATACTAGGTCCTTCAAGGATGGCTAGAAGGCAATAAAAAATTCAATAGATAAGTCATCCCACCCACGAGACCTCTCTCCCCAGCTTTAGAATGGCCACCCAGAATTCATCTGCATCCACCCAGCTTTAGAAGGGCCACCTAGAATTCATCTGCATCCACCTCTCTGTCAAGCCACTTGGCCTTATTAGTTTCCACTCTATGATTACAGGTTATTCTACCCAGCTTTAGAAGGGCCACCCAGAATTCATCTGCATCCACCTCTCTGTCAAGCCACTTGGCCTTATTAGTTTCCACTCTATGATTACAGGTTATTCTTAGCTTGAAACCTTCTACATACATGAACAGTCTTTTTTCAAGCTAAGGGCAGAGCCTAAGAATTCTACCCATTTTTCAAATCAATTCCCACCAATCCTTTCTCATTTTCATCTATAATCCTTCCCATCACTTCCCTACTATTTGCTTTCCTTTCTCTTGGCTTTTCATCTCCTCACATTTCAGGCCTGTCTAGCACCTAAGATATAGATTAGTTTCTTCTTCTGTGAGCTCCCTACTTGTCTCTTCTTCTGTAGAGATTCCATCTCCTCCTTTCTTGTCTTCTTTCTTCAACTCTCAATTTCCCAACCCCTAATAATACCTTGCATCTCATTAGCAAAAGATCTCCAAGATCCTTTAGAAGTCCCTCTCTTTTTAAGTCTCCCAATGGCCTTCTCACAAATAAAAAACTCATCCTTGAGTAGCAAATTGTCGACTCTTAGTTTCCTTGTGGGAAATTTGCTCAGTTTAGCCTCCTCCCAATCAGTCATGTGCCATTCCCATTTCAAGGGCATATGATCAAAGAGAGTAGTGCTAGAATCAATTGTCATCTTCAAAGTGTGAGGGACCTGGATTTCTTGTTGATTAAGAAAGACTTTATTAATCCTAGATGATGAACCAAAATATTGCGCATGATGCTAAAGTAGGTGTGCCTAAGGTCAGACCCCCAATCACCCATGTCCCACCCATTAGTCAATCCCATCTTTCCTCTCAGTTCTTCCCATCTCCTCTTCTCTTGACCCATCAAAATGGTACTCCCCCCACACATATCCAGTTGTTTTTCAACCATATTACAATCTCCCAAAAGGATACAATGGCCGTGAATATTCAATTAGCAATCCATTCCCACATTCCACTTCCAACCTTATGATTGTGAGCCTCATATATATTCACCACCCACATCCTTTCCCCATTAACTTGGATCTCAACCATTAAAATCCTACCATTAGGATGATTAGCACAATCCACTTCTAACCTTATGATTGTGAGCCCCATATATATTCATCCTTTCCCCATTAACTTGGATCTCAACCATCAAAATCCTACCATTAGGATGATTAGCAACTATATTAGTGTTTAATTATTTTTAATAATAGTCATCATTCCACTATACCCCCCATTCACTCCCCATACAACACAATCCAATCTTTATACCTATCCTTTCTAAAGGATTTTAGTCTAAACAAATTATGTTCCTGGATAGCCATAATGGAAAGTATCCAACCTTGACTAATCCCCGAAAAGTAGAGTCTTTTTCCTATCCTTAATCCCTTTTACATTCCATGTTTAGCCTCCAACTTCCATTGACTAGTCATGTTAAGGCTGTTTTTAGAACCATGTCCACTTCCTCATCATCACCTTTGTCAGAGCAGCATCTTTCTGAATTCCCTTCCACTTGCCACTATCCACATCCCCCAAAAGTAGAGTTTTTTTTCCTATCCTTAATCCCTTTTACATTCCATGTGTAGCCTCTAGCTTCCATTAACTTACTCATGTTAAGGCTATTTTTAGAATCATGTCCACCTCCTCATCATCACCTTTGTCAGAAGCACCTTTCTGAATCTCCTTCCAAGCCTCTTCCACCTACCAATTGAAACTTTTTATATAGGATGTCCCATTATCCACATCCCCCAGAGGGCTGAAAGGGTTTGAGTATACCAGAGGGCTCAGATTGCTTTGGGACTTACTCCCTCTAGTTTCTCTCACAACCGATTTCTTATGGGCCATTCTCACCTGTTCCTTAGTTTTCCTGACATTAGCTTTCCCCTTAGTTTTTATCCAGGCTCCCTCAACCCGATCCCCACCTCACTAGCTAGAACTTCTTTTACTTTCCCTTCTTTTAACGCCTTTGTATTTGCCTCTTTATCTTTAGCAATACTATCCCCACAAGTTTCTCCTATCTTCCTCTCCTCACTTACTGGTTTTGCATGCACCTTACCCGTGCAGTTCTTGGCTATATTCCCAAAGACATCACACCTGAAACAAGCTTCTGGAAATGGATCAAACTTCAGACTCAACTCTAACTTTCCCAGTTCCCCTAAATCCACCTTCAACACTATATTCGTGAGTTTGGGAATTTTCCAACTCCCATTTTTTGAATACTAAAAAGGTGGGACCTGGATAACATACCTACAAGTTTTTCAAAACCATATCATGTGACCTATTGTTGGAAAGCGCTTGGAAAATGGAATCTAGTGAGCTATAGAGCTCTCAATTTGGAGTAACGGTGTTCAAGTTATGATTAATCCAAAGATTTGACCACATGTCCTAAACTTATGGGAAATTCCCATATTCCCCAATATGGTGTTCTTCAGGGTTTTAGGGGTTTCCACCATGGTGTTCCATGTTATACACATGCTATTTACCTGGCGGCATCCCACTTCTTCTTTTGGTGGAAGGTATAGTACCGGTCCAAGTGCACATGGATTCTCACCCAAGCCAGGGAGGCAAGCCCACTATTTCCACCCAAATAGGATAGGCTTCTTGCAAACTTTAATTCACATAAAAAAGGGGGTCAAAAGGAATAGCATGTACAAGCATATGCCCCATGAACAGTGGTGGCGAGACTGCTTGACCTTTAGTGAACAGCACATTGAAAAACCCTTTACCTAAATAAAACACTTGAGAGACTACCTTGTCATGAAAGATGTCTTCTTGCAACCACTTGCCAATATCAACTTTGGATGGAAGCTTGCCAAAACAGAATACAATCACGCTACACATAGAGAAGAGGCCTACTTGACTCCTAATGAGCTCCAGGAAGACTCTCATGCATACCTTATGCTCACTCGGATGAGACTTCTGTGTCTAGGCATTGAGCCTTGTTGTAATCCAGTCAGTTTGTTTCTCTCCACCTCCTGCGTCCATTCCCTCTCCAACTGGGTTGTCAGCGTGCATGCACGCGCGTTAGACGTCACCTACTTAGCGTACGAGGGAATGCACCTCACATGCATTAGTTAAATTTTTGTACCCCACGTCCCCACTCGCACGTCCCCAGTCGCAATCTTAGCCTTATAAATCCACTTACTACTATCAATAGTTGTTAATTTTGGGAATCATTTATAAAATTTTAAAATAATACATACCCTTATTTTGAAGTAATCCACGCGATGGTCTCTTCAAAAATTCAATCAAACAAAGTTGAAAAATTTATTATTTTGGAACTATTGGCTATAACTTCATTTTTGGTGAGTTTAATTCAAAACCAACGTTATGGGAGTAATCTTAGTGCTGATGGCCATAGTCCCCATAACATAATCTCACATCTCTAAAAAGTAGAGATTTACTTCCAAAAATAACAGTCTCTACCAGTACTAAAATTTACTCAAAAGCTTATCCCTTTAAAATAGGGATGTGGAAAAATAAAAGTTTTATTTCTTTGACCAAGCTAACCGATCAAGAATGGAGACTTTACATCGAAAAGTCAACTCTTATCAAATGGTAGAAAATGCTTGGTTTTTCATTTCCTAAAAAGTTTCGACAGCATAGCCATTGTTGCAGCTTGAGAATTGAGTTACTAAAACTGTTATAAATAGTATTCTTTTTAAGATAAATGATTTTGGAAATTACTAAGTATATGTTGGTAAAAATCCGGCAACATAATGGCACTAATTCCTTGATATTATTATTTTCTTATGAATTTAAATAAGAAAAAAATACTTGAAATTTAAGTAATTAATCATGAATTAATCCTAAGCTCTAAAAATTAACACTTTATTATTAGAAATTATATGAAGTGCTCTTGCATAAATTTCACCAGCATAATGGCAATAAAACTACTATACTGGGATCATGGAAAACCCGCAAACGATGGAAATGAAACTGGAAACATTTGGGGTTCACTTGTAATTGTAGAACTTGAAATTTTTGAAAAATTACATAAGTTGGGGCATAAAGTGAATCTACCTTAATACTAGATAACTCTAAACGTTTTAGATATCAATAAAATAATACTAGAAGGTCTTAAGTGGTATCACATATTAATTGGAGGGTTTTCTAAGGTGAAAATGAGGTCCTTAAGGGTTGCAGAAGTTGTCCAATAAGATAAGAATGGGTGGTAGAGTAGAGTAGGTAAATCATGTTATCTACATATGAACATACATGAGCTTGTTGGCGTGCCCTTCCAAGTGTGTGAGGGCCAATGACATGCATGTTAATTTTTTGGGAGGTTTTTTCTTTTCTTTAGGTGGTAAGCCTCATTTTACATGCCTTCTCTGGTTATGGCGGTGTGAGACGCATCCTCTGTTTATGGCGACCAAGCTCACCTCCTCTGGTTATGGCAGCCGAGCGTGCGTCATATGGTTGCTTGGCTATGCTTTGTCGGCCATGGCTCGTGCTCTTAGCATTGCGAACTTTGCCCATCCCGTGGAGCAACCATCTACTCTCTTCCACGAGGTACCTTTGCCAAGGAACTGGCGCCTTCCTCTCATTTAGGGAGCCACAGCTTGGCCCTAGATAAATGTTATTTTTTTCTCTATCATTTCCTTTCTTCATCTACCCATTTTGTGGTTTAACAATGCTACGTTTATGGTTTAATGAAGCTACGATTAGGGGGCCACTATAGCCTTGACCCTACAAAAATGTTATTTTTTTTTCAATCGTTTACTTTCTTTTACATGCTTGTTTGTATTATGCTTTCTAGTTTGTCTATCTTTTTTTTTGGTTTAACACTACTGCGAGTAGGGGGCAGGGGTAATCACGTTATGGTTGGGTTTAATGTCTACTTTGTCTGCCATACACTTATGCTTACTTCTTTATTAGGGTTTTTGTACTGGTGATTTTCGTTAATTGCTTCAAGGCTAGGTCTTGTCTGCTCATTTTGCCATGCACTTAAGCTTGTTTTGCCATGCATTTGTGCTCGGTTCTGTTTATAGCAAGAACAAACATATGCTCTTATGCCATTCACTTATGCTTGTTGTCATGCTCTAATGCTCATTCTTGTTATATTTGGCCCTGCACATATACATCCGGTCGACCATATGCTTTGTTGTGTTTTCTTCACATCATTTGCTTGGTATAATTTTGAGTGAGGTTCGTATATATTATGGTCCTATGTTCTACTGCCAATGGGCAAAGTGCTAGCAGGCCAGCTTCTATTTTTTTCCTTGCTTTATACTCTTTTGGAAACTCTTAAAGCCATAGGACACATGTTGTCCATAGCCATGGGCAGCCCTACATTTGTAGCTCTGCATGCATGCTGAGAGAGAGAGAGAGAGAGAGAGAGAGAGAGAGAGAGAGAGAGAGAGAGAGAGAGAGAGAGATGCTGGCTATCTGAGTTTTTTTTTCCCTTGCTTTATGCCCTTTTCCTATTTTTTAAGGCAAGGGAAGCTCTTAAAGCCATGGGACAAATCTTGTCCATGGTCATGAGAAGTCCTACATTTGCAACTTTGTATGCTCGCATGTATGCCCTAGCGAGAGAGAGAGAGAGAGAGAGAGAGAGAGAGAGAGAGAGAGAGAGAGAGAGAGAGAGAGAGAGAGAGAGAGAGATGCTGGCTATCTAAGTGTTTTTTTTCCTTGCTTTATGCCCTTTTCCTGTTTCTTAAGGCAAGGGAAGCTCTTAAATCCATGGGACAAATGTTGTCCATGGCCATGAGCATCCCTACATTTGCAACTTTGTATGCACGCATGCATGCCCTAGAGAGAGAGAGAGAGAGAGAGAGAGAGAGAGAGAGAGAGAGAGAGAGAGAGAGAGAGAGAGAGAGAGAGAGAGAGAGAGAGAGAGAGATTCTGGCTAGATGTCTCAGTGTCTGGCTAGTTCTCAAGTCTGTTTATGTTGCAGACTTGAGCCTCAAAGGTGCAAGACCATAAATTTGCAAGGCCATAACTGGTAGAGAGCCTCAAATCTGCAAGATTTTAACTGGTAGGTTTTCTATCAATGTCTCTTAAGTATGAATACCAATTAATGAAAGTTCTTAAATTAACCTCACAATTTTGGATTGTTACTATGTGCCCTATTAGTTAATGCTTATTTATTTGGGATTTTGTGTTCTCTGAATCAGTTTTCTAACCTTAAATTTTCTCAGTTTCTTAGTTTTTTTTTATTATGCTTAAGTTTCATATACGGATCTTAGTTGCTAATTTATTTTCTTTTCTTTGTAAGTTTCTTGTTTAAATTATATTCCATGTAGATTATTATCTCAATTACTAATTTATTTGCTCTTTTTTATGTTTTAGCATTGTTATTTATATAAAATTTTCACTTGTAATTTAACCTTGTCACCTAAAAACTGGTTTTTTTGAACTTATCTTAATAAAGCTAAAATGGAGTGTAAAAATTGTGCTTTGATAGACTTGAGATACAGAAGGAAACATTGATAAATATCAAATAGGTAGGCTTGTTATAGTCATTTCATAGCTCTTGTGATAAAATGAAATGTTTTATATATTTTTTTAGTAATGGCGCATAAGTAATCAACTTTGTTAGCGTTGCTTGGTTTTACATGTTCTATTGCCCTATCCAAAAAGAATGCTAGGAAAGAGAGACATTCGAGTTTGCATGGCAGTTAAACTTTTGATATCAACTCTAAAGATGTCTCTAGTAACACTCAAGAGGACAAGGTAGCAAGAATTAAAAATGCTTGCAATATGTGGAATGATGCATGGAATATATCTTTTGATTGTGCACATTTTGATGCTGCACGTGGTTGTATATTTTGCACTATATGCTAAAAAATGAAAAAATGTAGAAGTGAATTTGGTACATGTGGATCAATGAATACACAACTAAGTGCTATTAAAGTGCATACTTCTTCAAACTAGCATAAATGGGCTGCTCACTCTGCCAACTATGGCAAAAATGCTCTAAAAGAAGGAATAAAGCGGCAACAAGGTGATGTGGATTTGGGAATTCTAAATTTGTTTCAATGTGCCTATTACATTGCCAAGGAGGATCTTACTTTCAACAAGTTTTCAAACCTTGTTGAACTAATGTCTATGTGTGGTCCGCAAGCTCTTCCCAAGGAGCTTTATCAAAATGATAAGGTTGCAGCCTTGTTTGCCTCATACATTAGTGAATCTATGTGCAGTTTTGTCATCCAAAAAGTGAAGGCTTCTCCTTTCTTCTGGGGCTCATGGTTGATGAGTCAACATATATTTTTGTTATGGAGCATCTTATAGTGTATGCAAACTACATGCATGATAATGATGTGCAAACTACATGCATGATAATGATGTGCAAACGTCTTTTTTAAGTTGCGGTTATGGATCATTTAGCCAAGGGATTAGAATCCGCCTTAGTAGGATGGTTAGATGAATATGGGCTTGATTGTTCAAAACTAGTGAGTTTTGGTTCAGATGGAGCATCTGTAATGACAGGTGTAACAAATGGTCTTGCTGCCTTGATGAAAAAGAGGAGTCCTTTCATGACCACTATCCATTGTGTTAAGCCAGCATAAAGTCATCTCGTAAAGGTATGTGAAGTACTTGAGCCACTTCTTTTATGCCTAAAAGAGGAGAATGAAAGATTGTATAAGATAGTTGCCAACTTTAAGTTTATATACATGTTGCATTTCTTGGCAGATGTGTTGGAACTAATGTGTCACTAGTGTTTCAAAGAAGTTAAGTGGATGTGACAAGCATACCAAGCTTGATATCTATTGAGAAGTGCGGTGCCATAGTGCACACGTAGAGGTAGGGAGTGAGTAGGTGCGAGCATGAAGCCATATGGCAAAGTGGTTTATCCCACATGAGCTCAAGGATTGTACCCAACTCCTATAAATGGGGTTATTCTCAAGCAATGGAAGTACAAGCACTTGTACACATCTCAAGTCTCTCTATGAGTCCAAGCTAATCTATCTGTTGAGAAGTGCGGTGCCATAGTGCACATGTAGAGGTAGGGAGTGAGTGGGTGTGAGCATGAAGCCATATGGCAAAGTGGTTTATCCCACATGAGCTCAAGGATTGTACCCAACTCCTATAAATGGGGTCATTCTCTAGCAATGGAAGTACAAGCACTTGTACACATCTCAAGTCTCTCTATGAGTCCAAGCTAATCTATCTTGGAACCTAATTGATTTGAGTCTATTGCACATTCACATCACCATGTATGTAATTAGGTATCACCCACCTTAACTTAGTCTTAATCACCATTAGTTTAGGATCAGGGTTTATGTCAAGCTTCCATAGCCAAGCTTGAGGTACCATGCTCAATTCTTGACATGGTATCACAGTCATCCCCTTGAACCCATGAGTCTCTCTACCCTCTCATTGCATTAATCCCAAATCATATTAGGCTAATCATATCATTAATCTCACTGATCATCATCTTATCCTCTCTTCCTCTTTGTGGCCCAAATTTTAAGTGCTTGGCATTGCTTGTTCCTTCCACCATTAGCCAAGATCTCTTAAGAGAATACCCTAGGCTAACCTACAACCGGGAGGAATCAACGTTTTGTGGTCTATAGGGAGAAAAATGTGCATGTGCACCAACTAGTCTTTCTCTCCATTCTCCCACCACACACAAAATTGGCCCAAGCCCTCTTAGCTGAGCTTAGAACATAGTACAAGCTACCCACAGCTTGAGTTTCAAAGTGTTTCATCAACTACATGTGCTGGGAGGAAGAAAAGACCAGTCACCGATTTTCTGATGATTTGGGCCTTTTTTGTGGATGAAGTTGGTTATTTTTTAGTTTTCCTTATCTAATAATTAAGGGAAACACTCTCGTGAAAAGATCCCCTTCAATGCTTGCTTCCTCAAGCTCAATTGAAGCCTCCACTAATCATTTATGATTAAGCACTAGTTAATGTCATTAGTATAGTATTAGTAGAAATTGGGTACATTTGGGGATACAATTGAGCAATTAGGGTTGTATTTAGTGTGTTTACACATCGAAATCACTAATTTTTCATTGGGGCTACCAACAAGAAGCTCTAGAAGCAAAAAATAAAAATTTGGAAGCTCACACACTACTTGTATTTCATCTTGTTCAAACATTCATGTTTGCCAAGTTGTACGAGATTAGCTCGGGGGGTTCAGTATATGTAAACTCTCTATATCACGTCTGTTCAAGGCGCAGTATAGAAACCCCTTATTTGTAAATTTTCCATGAATAAAACACACTTTTTTTTATATTCAATCTATAAATTACCCCTTTAAATGGTACCCTTGTGTTTGTAAAAAATGTGTAAAAAATGGATTTAAAAAACCCCTTCTGTTGAACCCATGTGCTATGCTTACATATTTATGAGTGACCCCAATCTCCCCCTTCCCCCCAAGGAGATTAGACACTGCCAATTGAAGCATCATAAGCTCATTGATAAGACCTTCTCATTATGGCAACATCAACAAGCATCACTTCGCATATAGAGAAGTTCAATAGGGAGGGGTTCCACACCTGGGCAACACAAATGAAGTACCTTCTCATGCACAAAGAACTATGGAGCTAGTCAAAGAAGATGAACCTATTTCACCAAATGATGAATGGATCAAAAAGGATGAACAAGCATTGTCACTCATTGGTTTAAATCTAGGCAAAAATATTATTATCACATCGACTCTAAGGAACACGCAAAAGATGCATGGGATACATTAAATCTCGTGTTTGGAGCTAAGACAAGGAACCAGGAAATTCACTTGAAGATTGAGTTCTATGATCTAGAAATGAACTATAATGAATATTTGGCTCAATTTGTGAGGAAAATGAAAAGCATTATGACCCAGTTAGATGGCATAGATGCTAGGATTGGAGATAAAGATGCAGTTGCAATAATCTTAAAATGCACTTGTCATCACAGGAATACAATGCATTTGTCACAACCTTGAAGAATCTACCAGAGTCAACATTTAATGGATGTGTCTCCTCCCTTTTGGAGAAGGAGAGAGATTTAAAAGGAAGAAATTCCAACAACAATTCTAGCACTAGTGAGCAGGCATTGTTCACCAAAAGCAATTTGAAGTGTCATAATTGTGGCAGGAAGGGGCACTTTCAAAATGAATGCAGGTTCAAAGACAAGCCAAAGTGTAACTACTATAACAAGTTCAGGCACAAAGAAGAAGATTGCAGATTGAAGAAAAGCAAAGGTAACTTATGGGGACTACTTCGACCACCAAGTACAAAGATATCCCTAGTGATCAACTCCTCTAAAGAGCAAGGAGGCGACAACCACCACTACCCTAGCCATCTGTTGTAAAAGAGGGGTCACCATATGAGTAGACACCCATCTTATCATCTTTTCTTTGTTGTGTGTATCTACCTGACCACCTGAGAGTAGCCAATTGAGCACCCAGGGGGGTAATAATTATTGTGTAGCTCACATTCGACCACCTTGAGTAGCCCAGAGATATGGCACCAAGGGCGGGTGTTGAGAAGTGTGGTGCCATAGTGCACATGTAGAGGCAGAGAGTGAGTAGGTGAGCATGAAGCCATATGGCAAAGTGGTTTATCCCTCATGAGCTCAAGGATTGTACTACCCAACTCCTATAAAAGGGGTCATTTTCAAGCAATGGAAGTACAAGCACTTGCACACATCTCAAGTCTCTTTATGAGTCCAAGCTATTCTATCTTGGAACCTAATTGATTTGAGTCTATTGCACATTCACATCACCATATATGTAATTAGGTATCACCCACCTTACCTTAGTCTTAATCACCATTAATGTAGGATTAGGGTTTATGTCAAGCTTCCATAGACAAGATTGAGGTACAATGTTCAATTCTTGACAATATCTTCTACTATTGCTTTATTAGATGTGGAGTTTTCAGCTAGTCCATGCTATATTGATATAAATTTGCAAGGTCACGATGGTTATGGATTTCCATCCATTCCTGAATTTGGTGGTCGGTATGGTTGGCTGTGGACTATGCGCAAGGCAATTAAAGGTGATATGTACTACATGGGGAAAGGATTGAAAGATGTGCTATTGGGAGTGACTTGTTGGCTGTAACTCTTGACTTTCAAATGGAGTTTTGCATTGAAGTTAAGAATCACTTGAATACCAAATTTGCTGATTCTTCTATGGTGAAATTTTTTAATATTCTTGCTCCTCTTGGATTTCCGTCATCAAAAGAGTTGAAAAATTATGGTGCTGTTGAGTTGGATGCCTTGGTTTTGCATTATGGATATGCTGTCACATTGGAAGATGGTACACAAATTGATGCAATGTTAGATGATAGATGCTTAAGGAAAGAGTTTCATGTGTTCAAAATTCAAGGTGCGTTAGATTGGAAAGGTAAGTCACTCAAGGACACTTGGTGTTTGATTGGGAGAAATGATGTGTGGCGTCAAAAGTATTCTACATTGTTGTCTCTAGCTCAAATTGTAATGTTGAAATGTAGTAGTACTACAGTGTGTGAAACAGGTTTTAGTGTGCAGAACATTATCAAAAGTAAGTTGAGGAACCGGTTGGAAATGAAGAGCATGGATGTACTTATTGGCATTTCCGTTGAAGGATTGCCACTTGTGTCCTTTGATTTTACAAATGCTATTGGTTTATGGAGAGCTGGAGAAAGGACCTCAAACATGTTTATTCACATGTGTCTTGGGATATTTGATTGATTCAAATTACTTCATAATGTTTTGTAATTGTGTTTCTATTGAAGTGTGATGATTGCCCAAATCACTTCTATGGTTGTCCAAAATCACTTCTATGATTGTACTAAATTGACTATGTAATGCTTTATCAACTATCAAGATGGATAGTATGATATTTTTCATACATCATTGTGTAATGTTTAATTTGTCAATATAAAGTTTTTAAAATTTAGTTTTTGAAATGCATGGTGTCATCAAATTTGCGACACGTGAAATTTCTAACACCTTCAGATATTCTCCCACCCACCAATGTCATTGGGCGCACATTCTTGTTGCATGGCCGCACATATCAAAGCCACATCCTAAATTAGGCTCAATGCATCTGGTCGATCCGCCCATTTTTGTACCCCAACCACTCGTTTAGACCACTTGGTTGGTTTATGGCCATTAGAGTTTATACTAGGTCTAGGGTTTGCCTACATAAGCTATTTTTTCATTTCTGTAAGGGCTTTCGCCACTTTTGCAAGAAGAGACTCATTCAATAGAGAGCTTCCTCACTTCCTAAAGCTTGAAGCTATGGTGATGGCTGTATTTCCCCTTATTTTCTTGCTTTTGTGGAGTGAATATCAAGTCTTGAAAGGCACAATATGCTTCTCTTTGGTCCTTTTGCTTAGTTCTTGGTCATGGTTGCTCCTCTCTTACCTCTCCTGATGGGCTTTTTCTAGGGCTTATGCAGGTATTCAGTAGATATGGAGCTTCATCCCATGATCGAAGCTTCTTCTTCGAATGCCCTCATTGGTGCGTATTGTTAGGAGCGCCCAAGTGGCACTTGAACCCACCCACCCTTCCTTCGTTGCCATGTTGCAGCCCCCCTCGAGAAAACTAGTGCTCCAACCTCCTCAAGATCTTCACACCAAGCATTTTCTATTAGATATCTCAATGCCCCACCCTCAACAAGTACCACTAGTGATGCACGATGCTCAAAGTTGTAAGGCCCCCATATGAGGAGAAGCCATGTGTAGCACCAAACGGACCCGGTTAGCTGGATGCCAAATGAGGTCTATTGCGTGACCTCGTTAATGGTTTGTAGATGACCCATGTGGGCCTAGTCTACGAGTTACTACGTAGGACATATGTGTAGAGAGCTGATGGGTAGCAGTTACGGGCCTTGTTTCAGGGCCCAGACGATTTTGGAACGTTCTGGGAGCTGCGCCATACCCTCTTAGGGTCTGTTGGAAGTCTATTATAGTGCCAGCCAATCCATTATGTGAAATATCCTATTTTGGGATATTGCGTCGAGTCGGCCTCGACATGACTAACAATATATATAAACGCTGTCACGAAGCGTTTAGATCATCTTACAGATTTCCAGTCTTCAGGCAAATAAGTCCTTCATCAGATCGCCATCTAAATTCCACTATGAGAGTGCACAGGTCGATAGCACTATTAGTGTAGTAGAATTATATAATTCTACTACACTAGTAGAATTATAATTTTGATTTTATCTCTACTCTCGCTGTTTACCTTACGTTTCTAGCCAGATCTTTTTTCGCTGCGCTGTCGTGTATTTTTATATAGTATCAGAGTCTCAGGTGGCTCTAAGAAGCGCTTGGTACTAGAAGGTCTACGTAGAGCGATGGCGTGGTTTAGGAGGATCCGGAGGAGCAAGCGGCTCTAATGGAGCTGCTGCTGCTGCTGCACTGGGTGTGACGGCTGCGCCAATTTCATACCCACCTCTCAGAATTCATCAAAATAAATCTAGATGATGGCACTAACTACACTTTATGAAAGTTGAAAATCAACACCATTCTCGATTGCGATGAGCTTCTGGAGAACCTTCTAGGAACCGTTGCTAACCCCTGACCTCGCAGATCCTCTTCAAATTGATACAAGATGACTTTCATGTTTGGAAATGCAGGAACCTAGATGCTCTCTGTTACAAGTGTCATTGATTCTGTAATGACCCTAATTTAGCACACTACCAAGGCAAGTGAGGCCTGGGCCATACTGAGGGGTTAGTATGAGACGCAAAAAACCATGAGAAGCTCTTAGTGAAGTACTCTATAAGTCCTTGTGATAGAGAGAATAATTAGGCCGGATTCAAAATCTGGAAAATCAGCTTGCTCTGCGGAGATGTTTGTCAAAGGAGAGACGGTGGAGGCGTTCATCACACGAGGATCAAAAATATGTACGACCAGATGGCCGCATTAGGGATATCAAAGTCTAGTGAGGAGGAGCTAGCTCGAAGGTGCATTTGGATTAGTCTAGAAAAGTACGATGGATTGGGGACAACACTAAATACTCAGGTACGAAGGCCAACCATTACATTTGAGGACTTCTGGGCTACGAAGAGGAGATGCGGCTGAAGACCTACAAAGACAGTAGTGGCGATGTTGCATTTTTCACCAATGCCAAGGGTGGCAAAGGTGGATCTTTTGATGAGGACAAGAAGAAGAAGAAGGGCAAGTTTTAGTAAGAGTGCTTCTACTATAAGAAGAAGGGGCACGCAATTCTGGATTGTCGCACAAAGAAGGTCGATGAGAAGAATGTCGTACCTGAAGCCAGCAAAAGGAAAGTAGTTAGTGAATAGCCGTCGTAGAGCTGTGTTTGTGGCCCTTCAGGAAGTGTGTACCTCTGCTCAAGTGCCTTCAAATGAGGAGTCTTAGGTTTTGGATAGTAGAGAATCCCGTCACATGACCAGTGAGAAGAATTGGTATAGCTCCCTCCTCAAGCTCTTCACACTGAGTGTTTTCTATCAGATATCTCAATGCCCCACCCTTAACAAGTACCATCAGTGGTGCACGATGCTCAAAGTTATAAGGCCCCATATGAGGGGAGGCCACGTGTGAGCATGGGACATTGGTTGGATATGGCTTGCGAGCTAAATGATGTCTATTATGTGATCGTTGATGGTTTGTAGATGACCTATGTAGGCCTAGCCTATAGATTAGGTAGGACATATGTGTAGAGGGCTACTGGGTAGTAACTCAAGGCATAGTGCATCGAGTTACAGAGCCTATTTGAGGGCTAAACGGTCTTGGATCGTCTTGAGAGCTCCGCCATACCCTTTCAGAGTCTACTAGAAATCTATTATAGTGCCAACCAATTCATAATGTCAAATATCCTATTTTGGGATATTGCGTCAGATTGGTAGTTAGTTGGCCAACCACCTCGACATGGCTAACATTATATATAAACGCTATCGTGTAGTGTTCCGATCATCCAATTGAGTTTCACTATCCTTCAGGAAAAGAAGTCCTTCATCCATACTTTGTCTAAATCACCATCTAAGCTCTGTCGCCACTCTGGGAGCGCACAGATAGATAGTGCCATCAGTTGTACTACTCTGGTATAATTAGAATTTTGTTTTTCTCTCTACTCTCACTGTGTACCTCGCGTTTCTAGGTAAATCTTTTTCCA
The DNA here is from genome assembly GCF_041138505.1 of Cibotium barometz. NCBI lineage: Eukaryota > Viridiplantae > Streptophyta > Polypodiopsida > Cyatheales > Cibotiaceae > Cibotium > Cibotium barometz. The sequence goes on along the minus strand of NC_141064.1, from coordinate 58,854,465 downwards.
TTGCATTGTGCCATGTGTTTTTCCATTAGGCTGGGAATAGCTCTCACCCAATCTCTAATATGGCATCAGAGCCCAAGTTGGTGAACTTGGGTGCTAGGGCCTCAACCAAAGTGTGGCTTGAGGGGGGTGCTAGAAATGCGATCCACACTTCTAGAGAAAACCAGCTCCTTTTGTGGAGACTGTGATTGAATATGAGGCCTGTAAAGGAAGAGTTCCATAAATTGGGTAGATCGGAGGTTCTCCATCACCTTAAGGTTTTGGGGTTTAGATGGCTAGGCCAATTTGTGGAAACCTTCTAGTTAAGCGTGCACTAGCGTGAGCATTACTGGGATAGGTGACGTCTCGGGAAGGGGAGGTTGGGAATAGCTCTCATCCATTTTCTAATATTTTAACCTCTCACAACACCCCATCGGACTCACGATTGAGGAGATATGAGCTCTTCAACCACTATTGTCCTCTAGGGTTTCTCCCACAGTCAGCAAGAAGAAGCAAGAAGAGAGCACACACTACAACACGTCGAGGGCATATCAGCATTTTCTATATCTCATTTTTTTAAATTAAAAAATTGGGGTAACTCATGAGGATTCTAGGTGCCTCCTTCATGAGCTCCACTCACCCTCTTGAGGTGTCAAAATTTCCTTTTTTTACTAATAAATCCCAATACTAGTCAACTCTTCATCTTATATGAGAATTTACTCATTTTTGGGAGATTTTCTTTTATTCTTGCAATTTTCTTATTCAAACACTTGGATGAACCCCATTGGCCCTTTAGAACACTCTTTGGACCTTAATCCATAATTTTCTGAAAATGGGTATCCTTAGGCTAAGGTGTCTAATGCACATATTCAATTAATTTTTAATGCATATTAGAAAACTCTTTTTAAGCTTCTGTTTCAGGGGATCTCTTCTTATTGACTGGAAGAAAATACCTATCCAAAAATATTTCAAAATTGTATTACCTCTCTCTATAATATTTTCTCTCTCTAGACCAAAAACAAGGGAAAACAAGATCTTTTTCCATTCTGAGGGAGGGGGGGATGATTACAAGAGACTGAAGGGGAGGTTCTTACATCTTTATATCTCAAAAGCTCGAGGGACGAATCTTACATCCTACCACCCCACTTAAAAAACGAGAGATGTCCTCATCTCGCACAGATAAAGGATAATATTGGTAAAATCATCTTCTTATTCCTAGGGCAGTACTTAATTCAAAAATCAAATTCTTGATAGGGAACTGAAGATTTTAGACTTGATCATCAATGGTGACATAAATCTATCCGTCCGCTTTCTTCCTACCACTACATCAGCTATTGGCTCATACTGTGCAGCTATCTAGGGTGGGACTCTCTCTTCTATGTCAAGTCCGTTTTTCCAACTCAACGAGATGCTCAAAGAATCTCAGGTGTGAAAAGACCACTCTATTTATAATTCGAATAAAAAAGAGTTAAACTTTAGATTTAACTGGTTCTGGGGTTCCTTAAAGTTTGGTCAACCCTCTCAGAATCCTGGGATAAAGATCCCTTCTATAAGAAGAAACATATAGAACTCATTATCAGAAAATAGTTCATTCATATCCTTAACACAATAATGGTCCATCAGACCAGTGATTTCCAATTAACATCTGAACATTCCCCACGGGAATTTCAGTTATACAGGTTCTCAATTTGTCATTCCACAATTGGGTCCACTGGGCCAAAGGTCAAGTTGCAAACAATCTGTCAGCACAACGGTCCACTATTCTCGTAGTAGTGATCTGCTGAAAGTCTTAATTGTCTTCCAAAGTACTAACATCATCACTGGGATTCTCTCCATTCATCATCATCATGACTTATCTACTTTCAACTAGAATTCAAAAATCATCATTCTTCAATCAGAATCCAAATCAATTCATCAATTCTCAAGCAGAATTCTAAAATCATAATAACCAGCATTCGAAATCATCATCTAAGATAGCATTTTTGCTCATAACTTCAAGGTCTTATATTTACTCGTATATATTGTCAGTATAGAGCGGTAGTTATACTCACAGCATATACATGTGGTCATGGCCCTTGGTGTTATAAGGCAAATGCCAACGTGTCTAGGCCGCAAGCAAGTCGGGATTTCACACAATTGTGGTACTTCCATCTAAAAACCCAACTCCCAATTTATGAATCTCCATTCTGAATATTAATTCGTACAAGTTTTAACACACAATTACAATCTTTCACTAGTAATTCATAAAATTTTGACATTTCTTGCTTCTTGGTTTATCAACTTCAACCAAATTGCTCTGATACCAGCTGTGAGATCCCTGACCTGTCTGCGCATCGATATTTGGAGTGCTGGCAGCGGAAGTAGCAACCTCACGCGTAGGGCAAAACTTCCCACTCGGAGCCTCGCCCACGAATGTCCGGACAAGAGACTAATCCCTCGGTTCTTCCAAAACTGAACCCGAAAAAAAACTTTCCTCACCTAGAAAGCATAGGCGATTCCTCTAGGAAATCTTCTAACGTAGTCAAGAGCCTTAACTATCCTTTGTATTCTGACACCCGCGGGTCGCATGGCCGAATCAAAGGAGGAACTTTCCCTTGGTTCATAGTAGAGACCAATGCTTTTTCTCCATGAAAAGAGGCACAGCCGTTGATTATTTTCCATAGAACAAGGATTATCCTCCTCCTGTGACTTACTTCAACTATCATAACTTGAATAGAATTAAATTTTACTATAGGAATCCATCGATCCAGCCTAACCCCATCCAATCACATGGGTTAGCCAACCGCCCAACCACTGTATTGATAGGATCCATTATAAAAGTTTGGTTATGTTTTGTCGCGGGGGTACCAAGGAAAAGAGTTCCTATGCTCCCTAGTCAGCTCTCATGAAGAAATTAAATAGACACACCACTTATACACCGAATATCAAATTTTCTTTTCTTAGATTCACTATTTCCAAACAGAATTGCAACAAAACCACAGAGTTTCCATCATAATCCTCAGTATTCGAGTTCCAAGTCCAATTTCCAATCATTCCTTTCTCGGCGTACCAGAGCGCTCACCACCTGGTCAGTCCCTCTAGGTTCACCTAGTACTTCACTTGGGGGCCTTTTCAATTGTTCCTAGCCCATGGTACCCAGGAATGTAATCAAGATTTTTCCATAAAATCCATATTCCATTCATTCTTTCCTTAGCATACTTATGGCATCATATTGGCAACCAGAATGCTCACCACCTGCTCACTCACAGGGCCCTTTTCAATAGTTCCTAGCCCATAGTACATAGGAGTATAATCACATAAAATCCATATGGACTCTCCGTTGAAGATCAGCTAGATTAACCAACAAGATTTATGTAAAAGAGCCATGAACTCATTTATTGAAGACCAGCAAGGCCAATCAACCAGATCCATGCCTGTGTTTAGAAAACAACCCCAACTCATTTTCTTCCTCGACGCATGCGTGGGTATCGTGGGCGACCCAGATCTCGAGAACCGTATGGTCAGTGCCCTCTAGGTTCCTCGCAAGGGTGACCACACATCAATTCTCATTAATCCACATCAATCACATCAATCCACACATCAATCAACATCAACCACATCAATCCTCATCAATCCACATCAATCCACACATTCCACATATCAATCCACATCAACCACATCAATCCACACATTCCATATCCTTCCACACATCACTCTACATCATTCCACACATCACCCATATCATTCCTCACATCACCCACATCATTCCTCACATCGCTACACATCACCCCACATCACTCCACATCAATCCAATTTTCACAAACAAGATGGTCTCTTTTCGCTTTGAGCGAATCAGGTTTCATTATCAACTTTCCTTGATCTAGTTATCAAAATCTTCATTCCACATCAACCAGGTTAAGAGTACAGTTACTCTACTTTTCATACTACTGACAGAACTTCTAAATCTCGGCCCCCATTACTTGGCTCAGTCAAAGGCAACTTTTTCTCAACCCAATTCAATTAAGTCTAAATTTATGTTCACTTTTAGACCCTCGATCCTTTCAAGAATTTCAGATTCCTTTCCCAGGGAATCTAGGAATAAGTCAATTCACAAGTATTTACATTCATCCAACTAAGCGTGTTTCTGGTCTTTTTATGGGAAATCCCTTTTCTCGTTCAAAATGTACTCAAGATTCTACTTTTCGAGAATCTAGACATATTCCAATAGGCAATTATGTTCATGATTCCTCTTTTTGATTAAAAATTTATGCATGTTTTCTTGATGCATTCCTATGAATATTCACATTCTTTCCTCAATTTTCCCAAAATAAAATATGCTCAATATTCCTCTTTTTGAATAAAAGATTTATGCATACGATCTCATGGTATTTACAAAATCAATTATACCCATAATTCCTCTTTCTCATTAAAAATTTATCTATGTTTTCTCGATGCACCCCTATTAATATTTTCACATCTTTTTCTCTATTTTTCCAAAATAAAATATCATGGAAATCCTTCTTTTAGCATAAAATATTTATGCACACCTACTAATCCATTTTTTTCTAAATGAATTATATTCATAATCATTTCCATAATTCTCATAAATTTAATGAATCTAGAAAATTTATGCATAACCTTCTTTATTTTTCTAGTAAATGAATAATGCTCAAAACTCCACTTTTAGCATTTATTATGTGTAAATTTATTTTCTAATGATATAAATTTTGCCATAGCTTTCCCACATTTTCTATGAAATGATAATGCCTAAAATATCACTTTTAGAATAAAATTTTTCATGCATAAATTCATTTTCTAATGATATAAATTCTGCCATAGCTTCCCTGCATTTTCTATGAAATGAGAATGCCCAAAATTCCACTTTTAATATAAAAATTAGTTTATGCAGAACCTTCATTTTCTAATGATAAAATTTTGCCATAACTCTCCCACATTTTCTATGAAATGAAAATGCTTAAAATTACACTTTAGCATAAAGATTAGTTTATGCATAAACCTAAGCTTAAACTTAAACATTAATTCATAAATCAAGAAAAGCATGGTTTTAAGAGGAAACCCATAAAATAAAATGCTTCCCAAGCATGAGGGAGGTTGGGAAGAAGCTTAACAACAAAAAGAGAGCATAAACTTTATTGTTTAGGCTTACCCTTCGTTTGCTTGATTCTTTACCTTTTGCAAAACTTGTGTAGCCCTCAAAGAAAAGGCTTGGCCACCAAGGGAAGAGGGTAATCTCCAAGAGAAAAAGAGGTTTAGTGAAGCACCAAAGCTTCACAATGGAGAGGCGAGGTAGAGGGATAATAGAAATACACTAAATTGAAAATTACACTAGTATATAATTACTCTAAGATGAAAATACAAAGGAATGGGGGTCTATTTATAGGTGAGGGAGGCCACCAACCAAGTCCAACTAGAATCTAGAGGCTTCCAGCTTCAGTTTGATCCAACTTGGACAAGTTTTGGACCAATTAGGCAGCCCACTTTTCTGATCTAGTTTGAAAGAGGTGAGAGGAGAGATGAAATATCTCATTTTTTTAAATTAAAAAATTGGGGTAATCATGAGGATTCTAGGTGCCTCCTTCATGAGGTCCACTCACCCTCCTAAGGTGTCAAAATTTCATTTTTTTACTAATAAATCCCAGTACTAGTCAACTCTTCATCTGTAAGGTCCCTCCCAAGCCATGTATGTGTCTCTTTTAATATAGATTTCAATAAGGAAAGAGAGTGCACTTAGAGAAGAGTGAGACAATAAGGCTAGAAACATTAGGAAAGTGTTAGAATAAAAATATTAGCTCCAAAAATCCTAAAAGAAATAAGAAGACAAGAATAGTTATATTAAGAGATAAGTATTATAAGGTCCCTCCCAAGCCATGTATGTGTCTCTTTTAATATAGATTTCAATAAGGAAAGAGAGTGCACTTAGAGAAGAGTGAGACAATAAGGCTAGAAACATAATGAAAGTGTTAGAATAAAAATATTAGCTCCAAAAATCCTAAAAGAAATAAGAAGACAAGAATAGTTCTAGAGATAAGTATCTCCAAAAATAAAAATTCAAATTTAAGTGATAGGAGGTCGTATTTAGAGTACTTTTACATATTTAGAGTCCATGCATACTAAAAATGTGGAAAAGCAATGTGTTTCTAAAGATGGCGCGTTTGTGGCTACATACAGATGGTTTTGTCTATTCTACCTATGCCGGCTTGTAGACTAGATGCCTTCCGGTTCTTTTGACTGGTTATATGACGATATTCTGAGTTTTTATCAGAGAGTTATGGCCGAAACAATTTGTTGATTCTATCATGGTCTCTACACAGGGAAAACTGTAAGAAGGAGCAAGTAGCCTCAAGGTAATCCTAGAGCTCGAGATGTATATATCCCTTCATTCTTATCTAATATCTTAGAAGAGAAGGTTAGATTGCTATGGTCTTTCAAAGGAAGAGACCAAAACTCCATAGCTTTTCTTTTAAAGAAAGAATAGTATGCCGTAGCCCTGCAAGAAAAGGCTATTTTGCCATAGACCTTTGAAAGAGAGAAAATTCAGAGTATGAGTAAGAGGAGATAAAGCTTGGGAATGATCGGATGATTTCAATCGTAAGAGAAGGTATTAGAAGACCCTCTATTCTCATATATCAAGTTTTGAAACTCTTATTAACACGTAAAGACAACGATAAATGATAAATTTCTATAAGGTATATATATTTTTTATTTTTCAATTATATATCATTCTTAGGGGTTGAGGCATGGCCCTGGCTTCTCTATTAATTGTTAATAGTGATCTATTTGATTGATTTACTAATTAAAGTTTGTATTCTTTTAAACAACAGCATATGCCTTAATAAAGAATGTCTTATCACAATCTCAAGTTGAAATGCTAAAATCTTTGTGAAAAGGATTGTTTTCTTAAGAAGGTAACATGGATTCTATTCCTATGGTTTAGTTGAGTAAATGGATTGTTATCTTGGTTAAATTAAGATACAGGTACAACTTCTCCCTGCCTTGACGCTGCCCCATTCTTGTGCTTGTGTAGCCGGACGGCGGAGACATTAGTAAGACCCAGAGGTAGCCCATGGTATCCCTCATACCATTGGGAGAATGAGGTTCGCCGATTGAGGCGAGTGATTGTGATGCTGCCTGCCTAGTTCTGAGGGCCTAGGCTAGTGCGGTGAATTAGCCCACCCTAGTGTATAGACATCCCTCTGAGGGGCGGGAGGATCGAGCGATGGAGCCTGAGGGGGTGATTGGCTGGCTTGAGTCCTTGCCAGCAGTCCTGTCCCACATAGGGTTTTGCCCAGCATGTAGAGGCTGGAATGCCGAATTCTAGATCATCGGCACTATAAAGGAAAAGAATAAGAGAGCCGGTTTGGCTTGTATGGAATTGATTCATGTATAAACTTTTTTTATAAAGGAAAAGAATAAGAGAGCCGGTTTGGCTTGTATGGAATTGATTCATGTATAAACTTTTTTTATAAATCTTATCTTTGGCATTATTGTACTGTGGAAAAGGCTGTTTTAACGAACCTTGTGAAAAGGGCCTTAATTAAGGAACATGTTTATTTATGTCAAATAGTGTGGTAGGATTAATGAGAAAACAAATTGACGCGTGAGTAGAGTGGAATGCCCCGACCGCACCATCTCACAGATGGGTGGACCCGATTAGTTGGGTAGCTTTCCCCAACATATTAAGTGAAAGCCCTATGCTAGATAAATAGGTTCTCGGGCAATTCTATTCTAGAAGACTAGGCCAGCGGGCTGTGCCTTGCATGGATGAGGAAAAAAGCGTTGTCTCTAGAAATCAAGACTAGTAGTTGTCCAAATTATGATCAATTATTACCCTATGGGTGATCTGATTTTTAGAAGACCACGCTTCCCCTGCGGGATAGAACTAGGTCTTACCTATGAATTGTATCCTTGAATCTCTGCATGGTCAAGGTGTCGATAAGTAGGAAATTTTCTCCAAGATAAGACTTAGTGGACTATCTTAAGTGTTTCCCCTATTTTGGAAAGGGGGAACCTTACAAATGGTATCAGAGCCGATCTTAGTTCCTAGGACTTATTTTTCAAAGGTTAACTGTCAAAGAAGTGATTGTTTATCATATGAGGACGAATCAATCATCTCTACTGGCCATAGAAGTGATTTGAATATCCTCACATGTTGAGACAATCATCATATGAAATTGTGCTTGTATCTTAGGGGTGCACACGCAAGATAATTGTACAATAAATTTGAGAAATAAGATTGGGGAGGAAACCTTTTGAGGAAAAACATAGGGCGATCAATTTAAGAAACTAGTGAGAGACTGAATGACTAGAAGGATAGAACGAAACTTTGTTTAGAGAAATTTTCAGGATATATCTCATTAACTTGTATATTATAAATTATTAAGATTATAACTCCATTAAGGTTTCGATAGTTGACGTGTGAATACCATCCATTGGATGCTTTACACTAGGACAATCATCCAAGATCTTGAACCCATCTCAGACAAACATGGGATGTGTAATTCCCATAGGATCATGCTCTTCCATGTGTTAATCCCAAGATACTAGATGTGTAATTTTCAGAAAACTAATCATCTCAAACGTGTTAATCCTGATAATCTTTGGATGTGTCAATCCCAAGGCACCAGATGTGTAATTCTCAAAAAATGAAGATCTCAGATATATTAATCCAGAGTGCCTTTAGATGTGGCACTATGATAAGTATTTGATAGTTTTGAACTTTTTATGGATACAATGAAAGAAGCAAGTTCACCCTTGCTCGTCTAAAAATTGTAAGAAATGCCGAATTAGTTGGAAGCACTATTGTCAATCTAATCACTGGAACTAGAATCAGTTTATGAGGTGCCGTGAAAGTACACCTTCATGAAAGGTTTTGTCCTCTAGGATTTTGAGAGAATAAAATGAATGAATTTTTGGAGCTAACCCAAGAAGGGAAGACCCTAAAAGAATACCACAAAACTTTTGTTAAACTTCTCCGATTTGCTTCAGAGATGGATGAGGTAAGCCATAATTATAGCCAGAGACTATGATAAAGTTTTTTTTAATATGGAAAGTGGAGAGGGACATGAGTCCTTCCATGTTAATCAAGAAGAGGTCTTCTAATTCAAGAGGAACATCAAGCCCACCCTTGGCTACAAGGAATCATGAGCTAGAGAAAAATTAGGTCAAGAAATAGGGATAACAGGGTTAAAGATAACCGAACTCAACAAGTATTTCTATGAGTAAATAGAAGAGGATTGGTGCAAGATTCATGTGAAGTAATGTACATGATGAATAGAGGTATTCTAGAAGACGATACTAAGATTATGCAATTACTATCATAGGTTAGATTAGGTAAAGGATTGATTCCCTTACGCTTTTCCATGACAATTTGTTAAGTACCATATTACATGGGGGTATAGAATCAGGAATTCGAAGGATCATATCATATGAGAGGTATATGGATGCATGAACTTAGGATAATAAGGCCAATTAACTTTAGAATAATAAAGACCTTTTGGAGGCATAACAAAACAAGCCAAACACACAAAATAAGAGACTCTTTAGGAATAATGTTTAGATAAAAGAAGATTTCTACCTAGTGGGGACACCACTTTGAAAGAGATAGGAGAATACCCCAACCCGCCGCGAGATGAGGACATCTCGAATCTTTTAAGTGAGGGAGATTGTAAGGTCCCTCTCCCAAGCCATGTATATGTCTCTTTAAATATAGATTTCAATAAGGAAAGAGTGTGCACTTAGAGAAGAGTGAGACAATAAGGCTAGAAACATTAGGAAATTGTTAGAATAAAAATATTAGCTCCAAAAATCCTAAAAGAAATAAGAAGACAAGAATAGTTCTATTAAGAGATAAGTATCTCCAAAAATAAAAATTCAAATTTAGGTGATAGGAGGTCATATTTAGAGTACTTTTACATATTTAGAGTCCATGCATACTAAAAATGTGGAAAAGCAACATGTTTCTAAAGACGGCACGTTTGTGGCTACATACAGGTGGTTTTGCCGATTCTACCTATGCCGGCTAGTAGACTAGATGCCTTCCGGTTCTTTTGACTGGTTATATGATGATATTCTGAGTTTTTATCAAAGATTTACGGCCAAAATAATTTGCTGATTCTATCATGGTCTCTACACAGGGAAAACTGTAAGAAGGCAGCAAGTAGCCTCAAGGTAATCCTAGAGCTCGAGATGTATATATCCCTTCATTCTTATCTAATATCTTAGAAGAGAAGGTTAGATTGCTATGGTCTTTCAAAGGAAGAGACCAAAACTCCATAGCTTTTCTTTTAAAGAAAGAATCGTATGCCGTAGCCCTACAAGAAAAGGTTATTTTGCCATAGACCTTCGAAAGAGAGAAAAGTCAGAGTACGAGTAAGAGGAGGTAAAGGTTGGGGATGATCGGATGGTTTCAATCGTAAGAGAAGGTATTAGAAGACCCTCTATTCTCATATATCAAGTTATGAAACTCTTATTAACGAGCAAAGACAACGATGAACGATAAATTTTTATAAGGTATATATATTTTTTATTTTTCAATTATATATCATTCTTAGGGGTTGCGGTATGGCCTCGGCTTCTCTATTAATTGTTAATAGTGATCTATTTGATTGATTTACTAGTTAAAGTTTGTATTCTTTTAAACAACAGCATATGCCTTAATAAAGAATGTCTTATCACAATCTCAAGTTGAAATGCTAAAATCTTTGTGAAAAGGATTTTTTTCTTAAGAAGATAACATGGATTCTAGTCCTATGGTTTAGTTGAGTAAATGGATTGTTATCTTGGTTAAATTAAGATACAGGTACAACTTCTCCCTGCCGGAAAGGGGGGAACCTTACATCATCTTATGTGAGAATTTACTCATTTTTGTGGGATTTTCTTTTTTTCTTGCATTTTTCTTATTCAAACACTTGGATTAACCCCATTGGCCCTTTAGAACACTCTTTGGACCTTAATCCATATTTTTTTGAAAATGGGTACGCTTAGGCTAAGGTGTCTAATGGACATATTCAATTAATTTCTAATGCACATATTCAATTAATTTCTAATGCATATTAGAAAACTCTTTTTAAACTTCTATTTCAGGGGATCTCTTCCTATTGACTGGAAGAAAATACTTATCCAAAAATATTACAAATTTGTATTATCTCTCTCTAGAATATTTTCTGTCTCTAGACCAAAAACAAGGGAAAGCAAGATCTTTTTCCATTTTGGGGGGGGGGGAGGGGGGATGATTCAAGAGACTGAAGGGGAGGTTATTACATCTTTACATCTCAAAATCTGGAGGGAGGAATCTTACATCATATCCCACTTAAAAAACCTGAGATGTCCTTATCTCACAGAGTTGGAGGATAATCTCGATAAGATAATCTTCTTATTCCCAGGACGGTACTTAATTCAAAAATCAAATTCCTGACAGGAAACTAAAGATGTTAGACTTGATTATCAATGGTGACATAAATCTATCCGTCCTCTTTCTTCCTACCACTACATCAGCTATTGTGGTGGCGGCTCATACTGTGCAGCTATTTGGGGTGGGACTCTTTCTCTTCTTTGTCAAGTCCGTTTTTCCAACTTAATGAGATGCTCAAAGAATCTCAGGTGTGAAAAGACCACTCTATTTATAATTTGAATAAAAAAGAGTTAAACTTTAGATCCAACTGATTCTGGGGTCCTTAAAGTTTAGTCAACCCTCTCAGAATCTTGGGATAAAGATCCCTTCTATAAGAAGAAGCATACAAAACTCATTATCAAAAAATAGTTCATTCATATCCTTAACAAAATAATGTTCCATCAGACCTGAACATTCCCCACCGGAATTTCAGTTATACAAGTTCTTAATTTGTCATTCCACAATTGGGTCCACTGGGCCAAAGGTCAAGTTGCGAACAATCTGTCAGCACAACGATCCACTAATCTCGTAGTGATCTCCTCTTAAAGTCTTAATGGTCTTCCGAGTTACTAACATCATCACTGGGATTCTCTCCATTCATCATCATCATGACTTATCTACTTTCAACTTGAATTCAAAAATCATCATTCTTCGATCAGAATCCAAATCAATTCATCAATTCTCAAGCAAAATTCTAAAATCATACAGCATTTGAAATCATCATCTAGGATATCATTTTTGCTCATAACTTCAAGATCTTAGATTTACTCGTATATATTGTCAGTATAGAGCTGCAGTTATACCTACGGTATATATAGGTAGTCACATGGCCCTTGGTGTTATAAGGCAAATGCCATCATATCTAGGCCTCAAGCAAGTAGGGGATTCCACACAATTGCAATACTTCCATCTAAAAACCCAATTTCCAATTTATGAATCTCCATTTTGAATATTATTTCGTACGAGTTTTAACACACAATTAGAATCTTTCACTAGTAATTCATAAATTTTTGACATTTCTTGCTTCTTGGTTTATCAACTTCAACCAAATTGCTCTAATACTAGCTATGAGATCCCTGCCCTCTCTTCGCATCAAACTCTGGAGTGCTGGCAGCGGAAGTAGCAACCTTATGAGCAGGGTAGAACTTCCCACTCGGGGACTTGACACCCACAAATGTCCAGAAAAGAGACTAATCCCTCGATTCTTCCAAAACTAAACCCGGAAAAAACTTCCCTCGCCCATAAAGCATAGACGATTCCTCCAGGAAAATCTTCTAACATAGTCAAGAGCCTTAACTATCCTTTGTATTCTAACTGAACTTGCACTTGGTTCATAGTAGAGACCAACGCTTTTTTTCCCATTAAAAGAGGCACATCCATTGATTCTTTTCCATAGAACAAGGATTATCCTGTGACTTACTTCAACTATCATAACTTGAACAGAATTAAATTTTATTATAGTAATTCATCGATCCAGCCTAACCCCATCTAATCCCATGGGTTAGCCAACTGCCCAACCACTGTATTGATAGAATCCATTATAAAAGTTTGGGTATGTTTTGTCCCGGGTACCAAGGAAAAGAGTTCCTACGCCCCCTAGTCGACTCTCATAAAGAAATTAAATAGACACACCACTTACGCACCCAATATGAAATTGTCTTTTCTTAGATTCACTATTTCCAAACAAAATTGCAATAAAACCATAGAGTTTCCATCATAATCCTCAGTATTCCAGTTCTAAGTCCAATTTCCAATCATTCCTTCCTTGGCGTATCTATGGCATCGTCGGCAACTAGAACACTCGCCACCTGGTCAATCCCTCTAGGCTCACCTCTAGTACTTCACTCAAGGGCCTTTTCAATAGTTCCTAGCCCATAGTACCCAGGAATATAATCAAGATTTTTCCATAAAATCCATATTCCATTCATTCCTTCCTCAGCGTACCTATGGCATCATTGGCAACCAGAATGCTCACCACCTACTCACTCAGGGGCCTTTTCAATAGCTCCTAGCCCATAGTACCTAGGAGTATAATTACATAGAATCCATATGGACTCTTCGTTGAAGATCAGCTAGATCAATCAACAAGAATCCATGAACTCATCCGTTTGAAGACCAGCAAGGCCAATCAACCAGATCCATGCCCGTGTTCAAAAAACAACTCCAACTCATTTTCTTCCATGATGCACGTGTGGGTATCGTGGGCGACTGTCGCTTCACTCATAGGCTGCTTGCTTGTGTTGAGATATCGAGCTCATCTACTAGTGAGGCGGTGGACACTGATGAACCGCCTGGGGGATAGGCCCCACACTTACACCATTGGCATGGTTGGTGAGATCATGGGTGATATGCGGCTAGTGGGATGACAGGGTGTGTGACAGCCATTCTAGCATGATTAATAATAACAAATTGAGATTAATTAATTGATTAACTAAGATACAAACTTAAAGAAAAAGCTCAAAAAATTAAGGTTTTGCATGAATGTTAAGAGTAATATGAGAGCACTCACTTGCTTCTCCCGCTCTCGATGAAAACTTAAATATTCCAATGCTCGATTATTAACCTCCAATTCTCTGGGTAATCATCACCATAAAAAAACAAAACAAAATAAGATTAAACAACCAACTGGTGGATTTTCACTCCAACGAGAATAATCAACGACACTAGCAATGAATAGAGTGGAGGACCCTAAGCCAAATGTATTCCCAGGTAGCAACGCCAAAGATGTTAAGGAAAACATACTACCTTGCACACAAAGGGGAAAGATAAGAGAAGGGAGAAGCATGAAAGGGTCGAGTCCATAGAGTTGCACTTGGCCAACCCTAAGAGGGTTAACTCCTGCCGCCGCTAGGGGCTCAGTCCACCTCTTCTTGTGTCACCCAATAAGAGCTAGGTAGAGAGCAAGAAGGACGGAGATATGGAGAGCTCAAACTCTACCTCATGCAACAAGCATGCAAAAGAGACCTGGTAGATAACAAAGGGAGGGTAGAGAAGAGGAGAAAAGTGAGCATCACCATCCCTACTTACATACCCCAACAACCAAACATGCAAGCAAGCTAAACAACAAGCTAACACAAGTGTAAATGAGAGAGAGAGAGAGAGAGAGAGAGAGAGAGAGAAGGAAAAATCAAATCAAAATCTAGGAAAGTCCATTTCTAGTGTTTGCCTTGGTGTCCCATACCACCAAGGTCACAAGAGTTTGCGTAGAGCAGTTGATGTCCCATACCACCAAGTGATTACAAAACCTACTGTGACATAAAAAAATGAGCCTTCTTTCGTTTGGTTGGATGATTCCACATCCCCATAACCCAAGAGTGATCCAAAATACCACCATTTGTATAAGGCACAAATTTTAACCATGTGTTCACCGTTTAGGAGATGAAAATTCTAATCTCAAAATTCTACAATACTCACTCCGGAGTATACTTATAGATTAATCCGATAAATTTTGGGCTACATGCAGCTCCAACCACTTGTATTCCAAAGTTACAAAATGAACATGAGGAAATTTATTACAGGTCATGTACTTCCCAAATTTATCGAGCAAATGGAATCTAACCCTGTTCCACCTAAATTGGAGCAACTACGTACTCAACTTAAGCACGATGAAACCCAAATAGTAAATTGGAGCAACTACGTACTCAACTTAAGCACGATGAAACCCAAATAGTAAATGTCCTTATACTTGGGCTTTTTATAGTTGAAATCCCTTGATTTCGAGCCTGATATTACTACAAACTCCCGAATTTAAGATCACCATGAATCTTTAAATCTACTTGACCCATAGATCTTTGCAACAAAAGATTTGTTCCACATTGGGTCCATGTTCAACTTTTGAACATATTTCCCATTGTGAGGGAAATCCCAAGTCCAAACCAAATGTCATTTAAAGGTAGATGGAGTTTATATAAGTTGGTGTGTGATGGATCCATGAAGATAAAAATGACACGTGTGCAGTTAAGTGTAGAGGTGCAGTCGTGAAACCAAAAAAAGAAATAGTATGGGAGATCAAGGGAAGTGGGCGGCGCACATTCTAGAAGAATCAAGGGGAGAATTGGGGAGGTTTTTGGGGACTCTCAATGAGCAGTGGTTAGGGTAGCCACGAGAGGGTCAAGGAGAAGACAATAGACAAGAGAGGTGGTTAGAGAGACCACTAGAGGAGAGAGTGATTGTAGTGGAGTGCAGGTCAGTTTGTTTTTGTTGAAGGTTGCAGGCTGGAGATCCTGTAGATTTTGAAGGCCACAGAGAATAGTACAGTGTGAGGTTTTGTTGGATCAGAGTGGTTCAGTCTAGAACTCCTCAACCGTAGCTGCTGCTGAGTGTCAACTGAATACCGATTTCTATAAAGTTTTAAGTCGTGGGTGAACATGTTGCCATGAAGAGGTGTTGCTAAGGTTTACCAGTGGGATGACCACCAAGGTTTTGGGTGTTTTCTTCCTCTATGTTTTAGCCCAAGTCTCAGGGATGTTGAGACTGTTTGGTTTTGTTTCAATGAGGAATAGAGTGTGTGGAGTTTGAGTTCTGTGTGAAAATTGATCAGATTTTGTGCTATGATGGTATACTTGTGTTATTTTGATTGAGATTACGGAAGAGGAACACTTGTGAGTGCAAATCTATAGATTGTTGTGTCGAAACTGAGTCGTTCACCTTTATTTGCAAGGCTATAAAGTCAAAATAAGTTAGTTAAACATCAGATCTTATCAGTTGTGTGTGTAGAAGCTGAGAACTAGTCATTTTGGATTGAGAGGAACCTATTTGGGGTTTGGTCTGACAGTTAAGACTATCACCAGTTAGCAAGTCTTAATTTGGGTTGTAGGGTGGTTCAGGTATCACCTCAGGATCAGCTGTTGTGGGTTTGTTGTGTTGGGTCTTGGTGAGTTCTGAGGTGTCTGAGAGTATAGTGTTGTCAGAGGACATTGGGGTGAAGAGTTCAGAGTCAGTGCTAAGAAAGCTGAATCAGATGGGTCAACTAGGTTAGACTTCAATCAACAGAGGAGTGTTGTTGGATTCACTGAATCCTTGAAGCAAGGTAGTGAGGTTTTTGGATAGTTGGAGGACATTCTGGAAGTCAGGTGGATAGTTTTCTGACTAGGGTCAGCACAACAGTTGTTTGTTTTTTCCATTTACAATTTAGCAGTTGGTTCTCGCTGGGAAGGTTTCTAGTCAACTGGACACTAGAGGAGGTCAACTGAGGACTTAAGAGTGAAGATCACAGCTACTGGAAGCTAAATCTAACCTCCAACGATAGTTGGAGGAGGACTGAAGAGTGAAGATCAGATCTGGTGGAAGTTAAATCTAACCTAGGAGGACAGCTGGAGGAGTTAGCTGAGTCTGATTGGAGTGTGTATAGGTGTCCGGAGGTATCAACTTAGGGATTAAGGATAGGATCAGGGTTAATTGGTGCCCTTGGACTGGGATCTTAGTGTCCCCTAGTTCTAATACCTTTTCGATTACTTCTTGTGTGCCTTTTGGTGGTGTTATAGAGGCCATCACCCAACAACCTCACATGACTTGGTGACGAGTTGAAAGGGGAGAATTAAAGAAGTTTTCGGGGACTCTCAATGAGCAGAGGTTAGGGTGACCACGAGAGGGTTGAGGAGAAGAAGATAGAGAAGAGAGGTGGCTAGAGAGACCACCACAGAGGAGAGAGTGGCTGTAGTGGAAAGGAATTGCATGTCAGTTTGTTTTTGCTAAAGGTTGTAGGCTGGAGATCGTGCAGGCTTTGAAGGTCATAGATAATAGCACAGTGCGAGAGGTTTTGATAGAATTGAGCAAAGATGCTCTTCCATTCTTTGGTGCTTCTCTGGATGATGTTGATGATCAACCTTTGAATGTGGGCTGTATGGGTTTGTAGCTAGATGGCTATGATGATGTGGTTGAAGAAGGTTGTAGATTGCATAGTGCAGACTGTATGAAGCAATTTTAAATCTTGGATGAGGTAACGAATCAAGCAGAGCTGGAAGATGTTTTTCTATACTTTGTTGGTACCTCTCTGGGAAGTGGATGATGGGGGTATTGTTGCATATGTTATTGAGCCTGTGGATGTGGACTATGTGAATTTATAGCTAAGTAGCTGTGATGAGTTGGATTAGGGTGACTGCATGCAGGGTGTTGAGTGTTGGAAGTAGATGCTATATAGGGCGGGCAGAATGATGGTATCTTTGCAAACTCTGTTTTGCAAGGAAAAGAGAGATATAAGAATGCTTTTGACTCCATGTTGGGAGATGATCATTTTGTTCATGTGAATGTTTTTGGAGGTGGTCTAGATGGGCAGCCTTGTGATGGCAAGGATGTGTTTGGGGAAGAGAAGAGTGTTTTTCTTGTATAGACACAGATGCTTTTGAGAAGTGAGATGAATGCCAGATGGAGGCACACAGACTGGGAAGAGGTTCTGAGTCATATGGTGGCGCTAGGATCTTTATGGATGGAAGAACTGAGAGGAGAACCCTATTATGTATTTGGTTGAGTACCTTTCATATGTGAGTACTCTTATCTTTGTATATGGTGTGTTGAGTGTTGAGTGAAGAAGAAGAAGAAGAAGAAGAAGAAGAAGAAGAAGAAGATTTTAGCCTCTCAGCTTGTGTGTTCTCTTTTAGGGTTTTGTGAGTGTGTGTGTGCTTGCAAGAGCTCAAGCTCTCTTCTCCCCTGCATCTTTTCATGGTATCAGAGCCTAGTTCATGCTAAGGGCTGAGCTGCAAGCAAGAGAAGCACAGGAAGCAGTACAAGGGTAAGAGCTTCAACCACTCTTCCCTATTTGTGTTTGTGACTACACCTTGTCGGGAGCTCTACAGGAGGCACCGGCACAACGATCTCTGATTGAGGAGCTTTCTTCGCGGGAGTAAAGCTATAGGGCAACTATGCTATCCTATCGGTCATCGGACAACATTTTTTGGGCTGAAAATGCGTTTCGGGCGTGTATCGACCTCCATTTTTCAGAAAGCAGGCGATTTCGAGCACTGCGGGTAAGTCATTGATTCTCTGCAGAACTCTGTTTTAAGAACTGCAGGAAGACAGATTGGCAGACACTGTGTGTGCTGCAAGGAGGTCAACAGTTGCCATTGGGTGTATGTATGCACATTGAGGTCTCACTGGTTGTGACATTTGAGTAGTACAGTACCGTTGCAGAAAATACAGCAATTTGTGCAGGACAAACCAGAGTTGTGGGTCATGTTCTCATTTCCACTTTATGTAATGAGGAGGAACCTGTTTCCTTTGAGGAAGCACATGATGACGATCATTGGATGCATGCTATGCAGGATGAGTATAACTCTATACTTAAGAATGACACTTGGTATTTGACAAATCTTCCTCATGGCAAGAAGGCCATTGGTACTACTAAGTGGGTTTACAAGTCAAAGTACAAAGCAGATGGTAGCATTGATCACTACAAGGCTAGACTTATTGCAAAGGGGTATGCCCAGCAAAAGGGCATTGATTATGTGATGAGACCTTTGCACCCACATCTCGTATGACTACCATTAGGTATCTCATTGCTTTGGCAGCACATCATGGGTGGAATGTAAATCAGTTGGACATTAAGACTGCATTCTTGAATGGTGATTTACATGAGGAGGTGTATGTATCACAGCCTCTTGCTTTTGATATGAAAGGAAAAGAGTCTAAAGTATGCAGGTTGAAAAAGGATCTTTATGGCCTTAAAAGCAGGCTCCTAGAGCATGTTATGAGAAGATTCATGCATACTTGGTTGCAAATGAGTTTTGCAACAGTCCAACAGAGAGTACCCTCTATGTGAAGAGGAGTAAGGACACATTTTTAGTCATCATTCTATACATTGATGACATGCTACTCATCATAGGACTCGATATAGATCAGATTTCAGCCTTTTATGTTGATTTGCACAGTCATCGTTTAAGATGTCAGATTTGGGGCCCTTACATTACTATTTGGAGATTCAGTTTATGCAGCGTGCAATGATGGCATTGTTATGCTGCAGTCTAAATATATAAAATATATACAGAAGCTATTGAAGAGGTTTAATCTTAAAGATTGTAAACCTGTGGTCACCTATGGAGACAGGTACTCAACTTAGGCTTCAGAATGCAGGAGACTCTTTTGATGCTAGTTTGTATCAGTAGGCTATTGGATCCCTTCTTTATGTGTGCAACATGAGGCCAGATATACAGTATGCGGTCTCACAGTTGAGCAGATTTATGCATAGCCCAGGTATGAAGCATTGGCAAGCTCTTAAGCAGATTTTTTGCTATTTATAGGGCACTCAATATTTTGGATTATTTTATCCAAAGGGGGGTGGGTCACAGTTGCATGCTTTCAGTGATTTAGATTGTGCTAGAAGTTATGACAAATGAGTGTCCACTAGTTAGTTTTGCTTTCACCTTGATGATTCATGTATGTCATGGCTCAGCAAGAAGTAGCCTACAGTGGCCACTTCCAGCTCTGAAGCTGAGTACAGGGTAGCTTTTATAGCTACAGTTGTGTGGCTCAGACGTCTTATGGTGGCTGATTTGGGTGTTGGACAGTCGTAGCACTACGACTTTCAGTGAGACAGCTAGAGTGCATTAGAAGTTACGAGGAACTCATTATTTCATGCCTATACTAAGCACATTGAGGTGCATTACCACTATGTCAGGGAAACAGAGATCAGCCTGGTCTATGTGCCTACACATGACAACATGGCAGATTTATTCACGAAGGCTCTTCCTCATGAAAAGTTCGAAGCTTTTCGTAAAGCTTTGGGCTTACTTCCTTTTCAGGATTGATCGGCCATACCTTGTACATGTTCACATCATCACTCTAGGGGGGATTTGTAACATTATATGGTAGTGATGTGTGTGAATACACTTAGGACCGTCGGGGCAGTTTTTCCCTCACCTAGGAGGTTTTTTCCCCCATGCATATGTACACCCTCTTATCTACTCATTTTGGGGAGTGTACTTATCTTTTGTATCTAGTACACATTTTTTCATTCTAATCTAGTGATTTAGTGTGCTCTCTCAAGCTTCTCTATCTTGTGTGTGTGCATTGTTGCAACCCTAACCCTAATTCCAACACCTTAGGCCTTGCCAGCTAACCTCAGGCAACCGCTGGCTTTGCCAGCACTAGCACTCCATAATGCACCTCAACCAGAGGGATATCAAATGTACCCCAGTGTACTTAGCAGCCCTAATGCTGCGGGCCAAAGACATGAATAGAATGGTAAAACGACCACCTATACAGTGCTATGATTGCGGAGTACCTCACCGAGTGGTTCAGAAGATGGCACAACAACTCATGCATAAACTTCTTCACCAAGGAAGATTTTCTATGCTCTATCGCGCCTGAGCCCCAAAGAACCTATCAACATATACCAACTCCCGAAAAAGCTCACTGAATATCCTAACCCCATAGAGGAAAAGAAGTGACTCTTGGTAGCCCAAGAGTTGGTCTAGGATTGCCAAGCGCAAATGGAAGATGAGCCTCCTACCGTGCCTACCTTGAGCCATGCCCATCGGTTGAGACTTGCTGAAGAAGCTCATGTATATCCTGGAAAGCTCCGAGACTAGCCACCCCCACAAAGGCTAACAAAAGCAATAGCTACCCCTCTCTCTCTCCCTCTCTCTCTCTCTCTCTCTCTCTCTCTCTCTCTCTCTCTCTCTCTCTCTCTCTCTCGTGATTAGGCTAACCAACATGATCCTCTTCTGTGGAGATCCCACACGATCTTCACGAGATAGCTTGCATCACCCGCCGCTAGATTAGAGCAACCGCCTCGGTGTGACAACAAGTGCGAGAAGACGACAATGATGAATGGCTATGGTGGAGCTCTTGATCCATGCTCGAGCTCGGTCAATAGGCAACTTCCCATGACATGGTTAGGGTAGGCTTTCCTTAACAGATACACATCATGGTCAATATGGCCCAAGTGGTTGACCTTGAAGAAGAAGAATGGGAGGCTAAGCCAGCTCAGTTGTGGTTAGGAATGACCACCCTGACGAGCTTTGTCCAAAAATTATCTCTTGTTAATATAGGGGCTAGTTACAATTTGATGTCCCATGAAACATAGCATTCCCTTGGGGAACCCTCACTAAAAGAAACCCCTGTCACCATTACCACAGTGGCATCAGAGCATGTTCATTGTTTAGGCACACTCATGCTTTTATTTCACATTGGAAGTAATCCCTTGGAAGGGAAGTTCTATGTGATGCATACATGAACCATGCGTGAAGTAATAATCCTTGGAAGGGGTTGGATGGGACATAACAGGTACAACATCGAGTGGGACGCATGGACGGTGACCTTACAGCTGGCCTCCGGCCAAGTTACTGTCCTCGTGAGATAGACGAAGAGCTTGTACCCCTTGCTCCCCCATGCCGAGAAATTCCCCCTTCACCACCCACCATCATTCCATCACCACACCCCCACAAATCCATCCCACTAAAAAAGAGGATGCTCATCATTCCAACCACATCAATGACTCTCACATCCCCCCCTACCACCACACTCGGCAACAACACACTTTCACATCGCCACCCCACAAGCTGCTGGCCCACCAACCCAAACTAACCAAACTAACATTTCTAACAAAACTCCACTTGGCATGCCATCTCCCCATTGGGTACCTAAAAAGCTTCTCACACAACACATGGCTATTATGAAGGCGAATCTGCAATGTGGATCCCCCGACTATTCAACTCTTCCCTCGTCCAAAGGCACCCAAGGCTACTTGTCCCCCATGATGGAAACAAATTTACCAACCACAAGCCTATAGGGTACAAGAAAAACGTAGGCCTAAACGCTCTCCATGGCATTGTGGAGGAGGCAGCAGAGGGGGTGGAGGAGGCAGCAGAGGGGGTGGAGGGTGGCTATGCTGCTTGGACTTCGACTTCTCTAAGGTGCTCCTCCATCTGGATGGTATCTTCTGAAATCTCCCAATATCTCTGAAAATCCAGCTTGGTTTTCTCAAGGGCCTCCTCCACAATTTTTTCTCAATCTTGGGCATCATGGCAAGGTTATCCATGATATAAAGTTTGTGGTGTGCCCTCTAAGTAGATTCATGGGCCTGTTAGAGTTGCTGTTGGAGGTCAGTGATCCTCCTGAGGGCATTCTCGAGCTACTGAGTTTGTTCATCAAACTTGCCTTGCAGCTACATGTTGTGCAAGTTAACTTGGTAGAGATCTTTAGACACCTATCTCTCCTGTGCCTTGGCTAGCAACATCTCCCTTTGTGAAACAGTAGCCACCTCCTATTGCGATAGATACAATCCATAATTTGTGTGATCACTTTCCTGGCCATGTGTGAAAATCCTAAGGAAAAATTTGGCACATCACCATGGGCTGCATGGATGCTTTTGGCATAGGCTTGGGTGGATTGGAAACTACCTGATCGTGCCCAGCAGAGAGTGTGCAAAGTATTCTACTACGATGCATTCGAGGAGGAGGGCCTAGCCTCTGTAAAAGATGGGAAATCTATAAAATGGCATGGGGGTGGTGTCTCATAGAGGTGCTGCTGGAAGAAATCTTGCTTTTGTTTCTCCTCCTCCTCTACGGCCTTTCTTCTTGCTTTCTCAACTGCCAGCTCCTCCTATGTAGGGCCTAGACTAGGCGATGGGGGTACCTACTTTGTGCCGCGGGCTCTTGGTGGTGCCTCTTTGCTGGTGGGGAATGGGGAGAGGTCTATGGCGGGGGCAGAGATGTGATTACTACATATCAAGGCCACTTAGCTGAATGGCACGGGGTAACTCCTCCCACCCAGCTGCGTGATAAATGACTTTGGTAAGCAATGTGGCCACACTGCTAGCTTCCCCTGTGGGTTACATCAGACTGCATGAAGCTCTTTGAAAAGATACTCTACCCAATTGACCATCTAGCCTTGGTGTACACACGGGCCAATGTAATCATGCTGCACCTGTTGAACCTGTCCATCTAGAGTGTAGTGAGTAAAACCTGTAGGGCACAAGTTGGCATGATCAAATCCTCTTGGGTGATGTTAGCCCACTCCACCCCATATTTTTTTGGGTTTCCTTTATATACACCCATGGTGGTCAGCTTGGGGGCATTGGCAAGCCTAACATAGGGCTGGTCTAAGTTGGGGAGCTGCAAGGTGTCTCTGATGAGCTCTATGCTGAGTTGTATCCTTTGTGTATGGCCTTCATTGTCCAAAACATCCCATGTGTGTAGGCTGGAATCATAGGTTTCTATGAAGTACAAACTGTTATAGAGATTGGACCCCCATGGCTCCAAGGTGGCAACCGCGGGTCTGCTGCTATCGCAGTCCATTGAAATAGAGGAGCTTGTGCTCCACCTTGTGGTTATTCTTGATTAAGGAGTGCACAGTGTGGCCATTCACCTACTTTATTAGGGCCTCCCCTAGATGGGACAACTGTGTGGGGTGGTGGGCATACTCCTCAAATCGCCCCCTACTACTGAGTGCTTTCTTCCTAAGATAGAGGTATGGTGAAGGACCTCCCTGGAGGTATGGTGAAGGACCTCCCTGGAGGAGTCTGAGGTGTCAGTCATGGTGCAAAAAGTGTGAGAAGATGTGAAAACTCAAGAGAAAAAATTGCAAGATTCTGGCTACAAGGAGAGTTGAAAGTGAGGAAATGAGGGGGTGGGGCCCATATTTATAGTTTTTCAAAAAAGGGTAAGGCTCTGGCATCACTAGTGAATGGGTGTGGGTCTCTAGTGAATGATTACGGTGTCTTGTTTTGGATTCGATATGGGCATGGCATTGGTTGGAACGGGTGTGGCAACTGGAGCAAATGGGCATAACAAAATGGGGCCAAGAAGGTAACAGGCGTGGCCTTGTGAACAAAGTTGGTGCGAATTTGGAACGACCGTGGGCAAACTTGGAACTGCCGTGGTAAATATGAACTTCTTAAGGAGTGTGGCTGTGGAAAAAGTAGGTTGATAAGGTCATGGCACCTTCTTTTTTTTTAGTGGGCACCCCTTGAATCAGGTTTTGTACCCATGGGCTATGTTGCCAGCACCCCAGAGGGTTTTTTACTGATTGCATGCCCAATTTGCCAAGGTGAGAAGTTGATTCCAATTTGGCGATGGCAAGGTGTGGGAAGGTACTTCCTTGAGGAATTCAGAAGTTGTTGACAAGGGAGTACCTGAGACTGAAGGAGTTGGTAATAGCATTGGAGCACTCCGTTGTAGCCTTACAATGACATGTGGAGGAGTTGCCAATGTTGAGGGTATATCATTAGTTAGCACTGTCAACAGCAAAATGGGGGTTATAGTGTCACTCTAAAGCTTTTGCTTCCCTTTTTCCTTGGCAGCCTTTGTGGGTGGAGGCCACCTCGGGTTTCCATTGAGAGATAGGGGGCTGTTGAGCGACACGGGGTAGAAGTTGGGGTTGGGGAGATTTGGGGATCCAAACATGATGAATTGCCCACTGGGGGGTCGGTTTGGGCACGGTTGAGGGTTTGATTGAGGATAAAAGGAGATGTGCAGAAAATAGAGAGAGAAGGGGGAGATGGAGAGGACACAATATTGGGTCCCAATTACACTCT
Organism: Cibotium barometz; assembly: GCF_041138505.1. Taxonomy (NCBI): domain Eukaryota; kingdom Viridiplantae; phylum Streptophyta; class Polypodiopsida; order Cyatheales; family Cibotiaceae; genus Cibotium; species Cibotium barometz. The sequence continues at coordinate 58,829,632 of NC_141064.1, read as the reverse complement.
GTAGGGCCCCCACCACGGATGGTGTATTTGCTTTATTAGAATAATGTAAATCTGAAAACAAAATACAAAAAACTTGACCTTTTCTTGGCTGGAAAATCCTGCCCTTGACCTGAATCCTTCACCCCTTTGCGTTAGCAAGCCCTTGGATGTCTTGGCCCCTTGGTTTGCTTGAGCACTTGGTGAAAAATGAGATGAAAGATGCGATTGTGGACCTCTTCTATTTATACTACCCTTCAAGGGCAGTCGGCCAGCATAAGAGCAGGCAGCCAGCATCAGATATGTCCCACGATTGGATATTCAGCATTTAATGCTGAAAAAAACCCATTAAATGCTGGAAAAATTCCCATTAAATGCTGGAAAAATTCCCATAAATCCTGTGCATCACTTCCTGGCTGGCTGGTCATCAGCATGCGCCTGCTTCTGAAGGCTGGGCATAGCCTTTGCCCACAATCCATGGACTGGGCAGCCTATATGGGCTGCCCCATACTTGCCCTACAGCCCTATGAAGAAGGCTGTACCCTCTTGAAAATGGCCTTATCTTTGAACTAGGACTACCCTACAGCCCTATGAAGAAGGCTGTACCCTCCTGAAAATGGCCTTATCTTTGAACTAGGACTATCCTACAGCCCTTCCATGGCTGGTGGGTCCAGCGTGGGCCTTCCTGGCCTTCATGGGGGTGGTTCTACACCATTCCCATGCCCATACTAAGCTCTGGGGTAGCCCTATGGGCTGGCCCCTTGTCCTAAACATACTCTACTCAGTGATTTGGCATCCTGTACCTTACCAGATACACAGAACCATTGACATCATTCTAGAGGGAGACTCACAGCGTGGGGACTCATAGCGTGGGGACTGGCATTGTTTCATGTGATCTGGCATCCTGTACCTTACCAGATACACAGAACCACTGACATCATTCTAGAGGGAGACTCACAGCGTGGGGACTGGCATTGTTTCATGTGCAGGACAGTGCACACCTGACCTTGGACTCATGTGCAAGACAATGCACACCTTGACCTCGGATGATTGAGATGGATGCCTGGCTGACTCATCCCGGACTGGGCTCACATGGAACCAGTTCACCATCCCAGGTCCTGCACCTTCTGTACAGAAATGTCTACGTGGCATCCAAGTGCGGGATGCACGTGACATCCCCTTCTGCTTAACCGAAAGTTGCATAGCCTCCAAATAATCCGTCAATAATGTCGGATAGTCTTCAAAAAATTCTTTGTCGAGCCATATCGCTTCATGAGTTCCTCGGTCCTGAAACTTCGTGAGGAACTGTCGTAATCTCAGCCTGAGCCATGCTTGAAATGGTGCAGAAGGATCTGTTCTGGAACCATTACTTCTGCTTCATCCACATGTCTGGTTCCGCTTTGTCTTTGACCTCTGAAGGGGGTGGACCTACATATGGCTTTAACCAACTGACATGAAATACATCGTGCATAGTCCAACTCGGAGGTAGCCTTAACTGCATAGACACCTCATTAATCTTTTTCAACTTTGGGCATCGCTTGCCCACCTACTTCAATCTTTGCTTCATAATCCGAAGATACACCCAATCTCCTTCCGAAAATGTCATATCCCTTCGGTCTTTATTGGCCTCTCGAGTGTAGGCCTCTTGTGCATTAGCCAATCTATCTTTTACTAACTCTAGGATCTCCTGATAAGACACCGTCACTCTGTTCGCCTCTGGTACTGAAGACGAAGTCCTAGTTAACAAACGACTAGAAAGGTCTTCCAAACGCTGCCTCATATGGAGTCCTGCCAATAGCTGAGAAAAGAGTCATTCAAAACAGCTTGAACTAAAGGCAAAAACGATTCCCACTTACCTTGCTGATCGTGGACATAACACTTCAGCACATCAAAGGCCAACTGGTTGTATATCTCTGTCTGGCCATCTGTCTGTGGGTGGAATGCACTGGAAAAATTCAACTTAGTACCAAAATTATCAAACAATGCCCTCCAAAAATGATAGGTAAACTTGGCATCTCGGTCTGACACTATGGTCCTAGGAATCCCACCAATCGGGTACCAATGCCGAATGAATAGCTGGGCAACATCCTCGGCGGTCACATTGGCCTTGCACGGAATAAGCATAACAAATTTGCTAAACCTATCAACAATAGTTAAGCACTGCGTATTACGCTTACTCGGACTGGGAGGCAGATTTGTGTGACAAAGTCCATCGAAATGTCCTGGAAAGGACCCTCAAGAATTGGCAAAGGTTGTAACAACCCTATCTTCTTTCCACGAGGAGCTTTTCACCTTTTGACAAATGTCACAGCGTTGTACATATGTAAACACATCACGCCTCATCTTTGGCCAATAGTATTGCCGTTCTAATTTCTCCAGAGTCGAATTCATGCCCCTATGACCACCTGTAAAAATGGCATCATGGGCATCATGGAGAAGAGCTGCCCGGAATGACTTCATGACACATAGTCGGCCTTTGTAGAAAAGCCAACCATCGCCTAAACATACGCACCTCCCATTGGATTTGCGTGTCCAGGCCATACAAAAACTACCCTTTCTTGTCCGTATTAGATAAGCCTAATTGCAGACATAAAGTCAAAATTTTATTGGCAAACTGAAGGACTGGTTGCGCGTTTTGACGCGCTCCCCTGAACTCGTCTTCGAGTCGCTCAAGATAGTGGGGCGGTAGAAACCGCTGCTTAAGGTCGCGGACGAATTCATCCCACACATAAGCTGCCATACTTGCTTTGGTGTGGGCATGAGCCCACACATAAGCTGCCATACTTGCTTTGGTGTGGGCATGAGCCCACTGAGTCCACCAAGGAATGGCCTCACCTTCCAAGTACCAACTAGCTAAGATCACTTTGTCAGTATCTGTTTTCCTAACTATGGCAAAGTAAGCTTCAAATTGATGTAACCATGAATTAAGAGTTGTGGGATCAAGTAAGCTTCAAATTCATTTTCTCGGGAAAATGATTCGAGGGCGCCACCGGTTTCAATCTGGCATCCAAAGCTATGAGGTAACGCTCATGTTCCACGCATCGCATGGCATCGTCTTCTCATTGTCGGATCTCCAATGCACGCATTTGCATCTCAAGCAAGGAGCTTGGCTGCAGCTGTGACCCCGAGAGAGGGTCCCTGTGTGACGAGGATCTGGTATCTGGGATACGGAAGGAGAGGGAGGAGGAGATGGAAAACGCAACGCTGGAGGCAGAACGCTCCTCTAGAGCCAAGATTCGCGCCCTTCTGCTCATCCAACTTGGCTGTCTGGTCTCTGCGATTGCTCGCATCATCTGCTGGAACATGTCTGTGACATTCAAGCCGGGTGCCCTAGCTGGGCTTCCTGGTGCACTCTAGTCCCATGGTTCTAGTTCTCTCTCATCGCCGAAACTCGCCATAGCGGAACACAATATGACCATCCACTATCTGTGTGGGAGACTTTCGGAGGCCTCCGGAGGCTAAAAACCAACCATCCTTCGAGGGACAAGAGTCACTCCGAAAGGGGTAGTCCACCGACATCTAAAAGCCAACCACACGAGCGAGAAAAATTTTTCTGGTTTTCTTTGCTGAATCTTTGTCCTTGAAGTAGACTCTGATACCACTGTAATATGCGGAAGCTTTGGAGAAGGATCGGTACTTCAAAACTCAGAAATTAGCACTCTTTTCGCGGCGGTGAAAATTAACGCACAAACTGAAAGGAGATGTGCAAATAGAGAGAGAAGGGGGAGATGGAGAGGACACAGTATTGGGTCCCAATTACCCTCTGTAGGGCCCCCACCACGGGATGGTGTATTTGCTTTATTATAATGATGTAAATCTGAAAACAAAATACAGAAAACTTGACCTTTTTTTGGCTGGAAAATCTTGCCCTTGACCTGAATCCTTCACCCCTTTGCGTTAGCAAGCCCTTGGCTGTCTTGGCCCCTTGGTTTGCTTAAGCACTTGGTGAAAAATGAGATGAAAGATGGGATTGTGGACCTCTTCTATTTATACTACCTTTCAGGGGCAGTCGGCTAGCATAAGAGCAGGCGGCCAGCATCAGATATGTCCCACGACTGGATATTCAGCATTTAATGCTAAAAAATCCCATTAAATGTTGGAAAAATTCCCATAAATCCTGCGCATCACTTCCTGGCTAGCTAGTCATCAGGCGCCTGCTTCTGAAGGGCTGGGCATAGCCTTTGCCCACAATCCATGGACTGGGCAGCCTGTATGGGCTGCCCCATACTTGCCCTACAACCCTATGAAGGTTGTACCCTCCTTAAAATGGCCTTATCTTTGCCCATACTGTCCTACAGCCCTTCCACGGCTGGTGGGTCCAGCTTGGGCCTTCTTGGCCCTCATGGGGGTGGTTCTACACCATTCCCATGCCCATACTAAGCTCCAAGGTAGCCCTATGGGCTAGCCCCTTGTCCTAAACATACTCTACTCAGTGATTTGGCATCCAGTACCTTACCAGATACACAGAACCACTGACATCATTCTAGAGGGAGACTCACAGCGCGGACTGGCACTGTTTGAAAACACATGAATCAGCAGGAGATTGGGAACAAAAACCAGCTAAAATTGCACTCTATTGGGTTGTTTTAAGAAGCGAACGGCCGTTCGCTTAATAGGCCATGGTCATGGCACATCTACCACACGCACGTTCCCTTCCTCAGTGGACTAAATCTAGCAAGATTTCCTACCTAAATGTGGCAGATGCATTAAAATTGGAATATTTACATTAAATTGAGCATAAATTGTATATCTTGGGTGTGTAACTAATTGTCAAAGAATATTCAGGGGGCTGTCAGATCTGCAGCTATAAACCCCCAGATAAATCTTAAAAAATTCCCAGATCTGATAGTGCCACAGTTGTTCCAAACGTGCCACTCCCGTTTCCTTCTCATTGAGAGAAACAAATGCCCATTCCAGAGCTCTACTGTTGCAAGTGCCACGGCCCTTCCGAAAGTGCCACAACAGTGCCATACCCTCTGTCTCATAATCCTGAAAACGAATGCCCGTTCCTTTCTTTCTCTGAAAGAGAACGTCCATTCCATCCTCATTCACAAGCGAGCATCTGTTCCTTTATGCCTTCAAGAAGTGAACATCCTCAAATCCCTTTTTTAGGTCCACATCTGTCTCCAAATTGGCATCCATGTGCCAAAAATACATTCACTCTTGCCAATTTTCTACACACTCCCTTTTTGGGCTCACATATATCTCCATGTTGGCATCCGTGTCATCAACAACATGGCATACAACCTACCACATAGATTGTGGAGAATCACCAATCTATGTGGTAGTGATGAGTCAAATAAATGCTAAAAATGCATTCATTCTTACCAACTACCTCCATCTCCCTAACCCCCAATGTTGGCATGAGTGTTTCAGACAATCGGTTTGATATGAGCATTCATGCTCTGTGCTAAAAATGCATTCACTCCTACCAATTTCCTCTGTTCTACCCCCAAGCCTCTTTTTGGGCTCACATCTATCTCCACATTGGCATCATCCATGTGGTCCAGCCACGTGGCCACATGGCATGCGACTTGCCACATAGACCATTCCCAATATATGTGGCAATGATGTATCAAATCAATGTTGAAATTTCATTCACTCTTGCCAACTACCTCCAGACTAACCCCCAAGCCCCTTTTTGGGCTCAAATATGTTTCCACGTTGGCAGCCATATGGTCGGCCACATGGCACGTAACTTGGCACATACATTGCCAATGATCATCGCTCGCCATTCTACATTACAGTGATGTGTCATTGACACATCACTTCCATGTAGAATGTGGCCGGCCATGTGAATGATAATCTACATGCCTATTGTGCCATGTGTCATTGACACATCAATGTCACATAGATTGCTAATGGTCAGCAATCTATGTGCCATGTGGTGAACCTTATCGATGCCAATGTGGAGATAGATGTGAGCCTAAAAAGGGGCTTGGGAGTCAAGACAAAGGCAAATAACACGAGTGAATGTATTTTTAGCATTGATTTGACTAGCATCATGAATGCTTATCCATTGACATATCACTACCACGTAGATTATCATGTGTCGACAATCTACATGGCAGTGATGTGGGATTAACACATCACTTAGTCACACTACCATGTAGATTTATGATGGTTGCTAATCTACATGGTAGGTTGCATGCCACATGGACACACGGACATGGTATATATAATTTTTTAATTTTATCTTTAAAATTGTTTTTTAGAAAAAATTAATTAAAAATTGGCTTCAATATTTTTATACTTTTTAAAATTAAGCTTTCATTTTTTTAATTTTTTATAAGCTAGCTTTTAAATTTAAGCTTTTTCAACTAAACCTTGAAGTGAAAACTTCTTAAATGAAACTTAAAATAATATTTTATTAATGTATAGTTTTAAAATATAGGATTTTTTAAGTATGTGGAGTTTTTAGAATATAAAGTTTTTAGTTTATTAATGTATAATTTTTAAAGTATGAGATTATTTATTCAAGCTTTAAAATATAGATATTTTCCTTTTCCAAAAATCATAGTTTCTTGTAACTTGACAATCTAACAACAAGTAGTATTGCCAACACGATTAGGTGGGTTTTCTTTCTTGAAAAGAATCCAACTTATTGCTTATAGATCATTGCTCACTAGGATTGGTTTTTAGTAACATTATTAGATTTATTTAGTCGACGTATGCCTTTTCTAGGAATTGTTCTTACTCAATAGTTACCCTCCTATTACTTAGAAAAATGCTAAGTAAAAAAGTAACATTTCTGGTATGCCTTTTCTAGGAATTGTTCTTACTCAATAGTTACCCTCCTATTACTTAGAAAAATGCTAAGTAAAAAAGTAACATTTCTGGTATGAGATTGTTGGCAACAGATAGACCAAATTGTGACATTAATGAACATTTAGATGATATCGCACAGATTACAAAATATAGAATTGTAAGACAAAGATCTATGACTAACTATGTGTATTTCTTCTTATGAATATCTACATATATATACGTATTAGTGCATAAATAATCATCTAGATTAAGAAACAAAGCATCATCTCCAATTTGACATGCCTGTTGAGATATTATTCCTAAGTTATCCCTAAACTCAGGTCAAATTAATATTAAAACTAAGACGGATTCCTAAGCTAACACTTGGCACATCTAGGGGGTGTACTTTTAGGAAAACCTACATATAACATGGGGGGTGTACTTTTAGGAAAACCTACATATAACATGGATTCAAAGGGTATTTAAAAATTAACATTTTTAATGAATTTTAACTTAATAAAATAGGGATATGCACAGTAGTGGAGATCCCATAATAGAGAAAGTGTAGATATTGTGCAATGTTCATCTTTGAGTTAGGGTCTACACTTTGAAGCTCTGCCTATAGCAGAACAAAATGTGCGCCCATGCTAGCAGATGCATACAGATAAAAGCCAGTGGCCTCGTTGAGATGTAAGTGAGCTTGTGGGTGAGGATGACCATTTCAACGTGAAACTTAAAATGCAACCTGTCTTGAGCTTCTGTGTGCTTGTTGAGTTTATACTCCTTGTGAGGCTCTTTGGAGCTAAAGGAGAACTCCATGTCCTCTTCTGCGAGGCTGAGAAACATCTAAGGCTCCCTTCAATGACAACAAATGAAATACCTTGGCCACATATTCAGCAGTGTGAGTAGGTGAGATCCATCTCCACCACTGTGTTCTTCTGCACTTCTTGCAACTATTCATATACATTTGATCTAATGGTCAAAAGGTTTAATGAAAGGGAAGCAAACTATAGCCGACCCACTTTCTCCAACCACCGAGTACGATTGAAGCTAGTGTTGACATCCAAAACTTCCATGAACTTCTCAAAACTCCGTGCCATGGCTTTAGAGAGCGAGTTGTGATGAGAGGGAAAACAGAGAGTGAGAAAGCAATGAGCTTCTCAAATCTCCACCATGGCTTCAGAGAGTGACTTGTGAGAGCTTCGTGAGAGGAAAAACAGAGAGTGAGAGATAAACTTTGTGGAAGCATTTGGCAAGAATGAAAAATGTGTTTTTATATTAAGTGCCTTATCCTTGAGAAAGGTCATAACAACAGACAAAAAATCTAGGTACCGATTCATGAATCATGGATTTACGAAGCACACAAATTGAGGTGATAGGGCAGCTAAGAGAAATAGAGTACATGTTGCCCCATGATGCAAAACTAACAAACCAAAGCAGCTTAAAGATGAGGAGTACACCAAGTTATCTTTCAAGTTTAAGGAGACTCAAAGCACTAAACCAAAAAATGGTCAAAACCCGAATCAATCCATTTAAACGCATATATATTTTAAGCTTAGGGATTAAATCTTAAAGAATTTGAATATAGGAATCCCACCCCAATAAATATTTCCAGAGATTAAAGAAAGTCTAAGTAAGGGGGTAGAAGAGGCAATGTAATCCCAATTGATTTTTAGCTAAACCTAAGTATCCCCGTGCTAATCGTAGATATCTACATGCCATGGAAAGGTTTAGAGATAAAAACAACAACATTATAGAAGAGGAATGTGTCATGTGGCTGCATATGCCACCATAGCCAAGGAGAGGCTCCAAGCTCGTGATCACCACCCAACCATAAAGGAATGTGGATAAGTGTCCACACTGTCGGGCTTATATAGTGGCCTACCTGCCCACACTAGCTCGATCACCCATGGTCCTCTCACCTAGGCACCTTACCCCTGAACCCCGGACATACTTGTCACATGTGCTTTGGCATGTGGACTCCATGTCCAATCTAGCTCTGCCGCCGCCACCGCTATACGAGCGACTCATGCATGCTGTTACAAGCTATGTGACATTACCCCCCTTCTAAAGAGTTTTCGTCTACGAAAACAAGCCAGTGGGGAAAGTTGTTGGTAAGCATATATAGTTGTTCTCACTTGAGACCTTTTCTAGTTTATCCTTTCACTTAACAAGTGTCTATTGATACTACATAGTAAACCTCGTGTTCTGATCTCTCAACCAAAACTTTAAGGCAACCTATGTGCCTTGGTTTGTGCATGTCTCTTCAGGATCTCAAGTTTTTAGACCATGCTACTGACCATTTGTAGACTACGCTACTAAATATTTGTAGACTACGCTACCATGCTATGCTATCAACTTGTTGACTCTTTAGCTTGCATAGCTCTACGACCATACGAGATCTAGATTAGAGTCCATAAAAAACATAAATGGAACAAATGTAGTCATGAATAACAAAAAATAAATCCCAAAGGTGAGAAGTAGTCCTCTCCACTAGATTATTCATCTATGCACAAGCATATTCTCTAGAACCTCATTGGGTTTTCAGTTTGTCCACCATCAATCTACAAATGATTGACCTCACTCTTATGCATAGTGATAATTACCTTTGAAGCTTTTCCTTCAAAGGTGACTATCAAACTTTATATCTCTACTCACTATATCTATAGGTAGGCCATATAGTTTGTAGAGATGTTTGATATTAAAGAGCCTAGCGAGCTTAGACATTTTCACATATTTTTAGTTGGAAGAAACTTTGTCAACATATTTTCTCAAATCCTCAAGAACCTCGTAAAGTGGAAATATGGGTAGAATTGATTTCTGTAAATCCCATGAATTCTTTTATTCAAAAGAGGAATATTGAATATAATTCAATTGAGGAATTGAGAAGGAATATAGAAATAGTCGTTCAAGAAAAGGGACCTTTAATTAGGCCAAGCAATTGGTAGAAATTTAGAAAAAGTTCCATTATCGAAATTAAACTAGAAAAAGCTATAAAATGGGAATAGCATGTGAATGGATGTAATAAGATGAAAATAGAATGTGATAAGATGTAAATAGGATGTGATAAGATGAGAATGGATGTGGATGTGTATGTGGAAGGATGGATGTGGATGTGTACGTAGACGAATGGATGTGGATATGTATGTGAAAGAATGGATGTGGATATGTATGTGGAAGAATGGATGTGGATGTGTATGTGAAAGAATGGATATGGATGTGTGTGTGGAAGAATGGATGTGGATGTGTGTGTGGAAGAATGGATGTGGATGTATATATGGAAGAATGGATGTGGATGTGTATGTGAAAGGATGTGATGTCGATGTGAGTGAATGGATGAGATGTAATGTGATGAATGAGATGTGATGTCATGTGAATCGAATGTAAATGAATGATATGGGATGTGAATGGATGAGATGTGATGTGATGTGAATCAGGATAAGAATGAATGAGATGAGATGTGAAATGAATGTGATGTGATGAGATGTGGAGATGGGTAGATGCGAGTGGATGAGATCTGATGAGAATAAATTGAAGAAAGATGTGATGAGACGAAAATGATGTGATTGGATGAGAATAGGAATACATGTGAAATGGATGTGGAATTAAATAATATGGATTGATGTGGAACAATGTGGAATTAAATAATATGGATTGATGTGGAACAATGTGGAAAGATGAGAATTGGTTATAGAAACTGTATTTATGACCTGTTTTTAAATGACTATTTTGTGTCAATAATGCTGGGGAAGCATTTGGACCGTCTTGAGAAGGTCATGGTGGAGACCAATCTGATAAAGTTGCAACAGCTGACGGAGAGTCAACGGAGGACGTCTCGCGTAACAAAGTCGACCGAGGTCTTGACCAGCCTCAGTTTTCAATTAAAATGGTGAGCTTCCAGTACGGTGGATGAGGGACCAAGGAAGCGGCCTATGAGTGAAGTGCTAGGTCACCTACGAAGGATCCTAGAGGGTGCTGACCATATGGTGCTTGGCTCGCCAAAGATAGCCCTTCCTAGAGTTCCAAAAACAAAGTTCTGGTGAATCAAAACTTACCCGCAGTGCCCATGAACACCTGCTATGGGCGAACTAAAAAACGGAGGTCCAGATGTGCCCAAAATGCGTTTTCGGCCCTGAAAACTATGTCCAACAAGCATTATAACTCCCCTGTTGCTCTGTTCCCGTGAAGAAAGCTAGGAAGAATCGATTTACCCTCATACTACCTCATTTGCTGCTCTTGCTCCCTTAGCATGAACCAAGCTCTAATACCATGAAACGATGAAGGGGAGAAGAGAGCTTGAGATCTTGCAAGCACACACACACTCACACAAACTCTAGAAGAGAACACGTGAGAGGCTGAAAATTCTTCTTCTTCTTCACACAAAAAAAGAGTTCTACAAAGAAAATAAAGTGATTAATACATAATAGAGTATATACAAGTAGTCCATAATGTGAACACGCTAAGTGGAGTGGGTAGGTGTGGACTAGTTAGTGTAGTCTAGCTGTAGAATCTCTGGCGAAGATATGTTGGTGCTAGCTACCAAACCTACTAGTGATGTAAATGTCGAACGGTCGTGAAGGTGCCTTGTGAGTGTCAGCTCATGTTGAGCTTGACATCTCAACAGATGTAGCAAAATACGTCAAGCCATGCGATGAATGCCAACGAGCGAGACGATTCCTCGCTTTAAGGAAAATATGCTCCTAAACTCTCTTGTGTCCTTGCAACCATTCAAAAAGTGGGGAATTGATTTCATTGGGCCCATTAGTCCCACGGCTAGATACACTCAAACCCGATATATTATCATCGTGCGCCATGGACTACTGCACAAAATGGGTCAAAGCTCAAGCTACATGTAAAGCTGATGCGCGGTCTAGAAAAACAAGCAAGTTAATCTTTGAGGTAAGAATGAATTTTATGGTTTTTTGTTAATTTTCTCAAATGACTTCTCTTCTCAACCCCTCTCAAGCTTGAGAAGTTTCTAATTGGTTGTTTTAAATTCAAATCAAGTTTTCCCTAAGAATTTTAATGTGTAATCAAGAAAAAGTTAATCTTTATGCTTATTTAGAATGCTTTCTTATGTATATCTCTCTCTCCAAAAAGAATAGTTATTCCTATGGCCAATTCTTTAGCAAAAGAATGCTTCTCATTGATAAATTCTTATTTCAAAACCAAACTCTAAGCTTGTTAAGTTAGAGGATAAGAAAATGGTATTTTTATGCCTTTATGTTAACAAACTAATGGTGAATTCTTTTAGATTATTTATAAGTAGTTAAAAAACTATTTTAATTGATTCTAAATGAGAAAGAGATAATCCTATCAATTTAGGAAAAGAGGAATAATGGAAATAGCTTAATCTAGTAGAATAATCATAATTAAGTTTATGATTATGATTTAAATTCATAGTTTAGATTTAAGCTTAAGAATAGATCTTCTATCATAATTGCATTACAATGTTTTATTCTTTAAATAAAAAATAAAAAATTATCAGTAATAGCAGCAACGAAGCTATGGCAAAATTTTCAGAAAATAATACATATCTTATTTTTATGCATAATGCTAAAAGAGGACTTCCTACCATATTCTAGGATTGGACATCTTATGTAAAAAAAATGATTTTCATCATATTCATGGAAAATAAAGTTTTAGTATTTATGCATAATTATTTAATTAAAAGAAAAGAGAAATTTTTGATAAATTTATTTTTATGCAAAAGAGGAATTCCCATGATAATTGAGATCCAAGTAATTAAATGGTAAAAGAGAAATTTTTGGCATATTTGAAATAATGGATATTTTTATTTAATTTAAAAAAAGGAGGAATTTTAGATAAATTTATTTTATGTATAAGAAATTTTAAATGATAAAAGAGGAATTCCCATGACATTTGGAATTCAATCATTTAAATACAAAAAGAGGAATTTTAAGCATATTCAAACAAATGGATATTTGTATTTAATTAAAAGATTAATTTTTATCGTATTTTAAGTAGAGAAAGGTTTAAATTAATTTTGATGACAAAAGAGAAATTTTCACCATAATTCCACCTGGAAAATTAGGGTTGATAATTAAATTGGTAGAAAGAATATTCTTAGATATTTTAGGTGGATAAATCACAAAATTGATATTCACCCAAGATTAGAATAATGGAGAAAGAGTATTTTTTATAAAAATCTGATATTCTCACATAGAACCATTTCTTAATCTATTATGGTTAGGAAAGAATGAAATTCATAAAGTTGGAATTTTCTTACGGTTAGAAGTTTAGTAGATTTTTACTTGAAGAAAATCCTTAGGAATCAAAGTTAGGTGTACGTCAAGGAAGATTCGGATGAATTGAAAAGAATGACTTTTGTGAACTGAATTTTGATATTGGATCTCATTGGTTGACTAGCTGGTCTTCAACGGAGAGTCTAGATGATATATTTTGTAAAACAATGGACTCAATATTTTGGATTTGAAGGCATGATGGAGACAACTTTCTGGACGTGCTACCATGTCTTCCATTGAGCCCCCCCCCCCCCCCCCCCGCGCACACGCGCGCGCATCTACCTCGCGATGCAACTTTGTCCAGACCTACTTGATCTACTACCGTTAGATCCATGCCAGCTCTACGGATGGACCTAAATTAGGGAGGGGGTATGCTAACCACTCCGGTTAACATGATTTTTCAAGCGTGGTCATGCTTCTTGTAACTTATATTTTTGAAACCATGCAAAGCACGCTGATTGATAAAAGAGATATGGGATGACTAAGCTTACAACTTGTGTAATGCCAGTCATAGGAATGAGATATACATAGATCTAGAAAGCTAGTTTTGGGCCCCTAATTTTAAATGGGTGGCCAGCCTTGTAAAACGTGAGCTCTTGTATATATAAGACATTTTATGAAATATGAAAATGGAAAATCTTATTTGTCTCAATTGAGTTTTTCTCTCTCCCTCTCTCACTCTCTTGAGCTTGTGGTTGCTTGCTTGAGTTTTAGATGCTTGTATCACGGCTTGATTGTTGTGTGTGAATGTTAGGGATGGTGTTAATCTAGATTGTGGGGAGTTTGATCTATGTCACGATCAGCAAGCCAAATTTGAGTTACACTGTTGGCTTAGAGAGCCAGTTTATGCAGGTTCCACGCAAACCACATCTTAACAGTGTGCCACACACACTTTGGTATTTGAGGGCCACTGTTGATTATGCATTGTTTTATGCAGGAGGTGTACCATTGGAGCTATATGGGTGCACAGATGCAGATTGAGTAGGTAGCATCTCAGATAAGAGATCTACCAGTGGATTTATGTTTTCATTGGGGAGTGCTACTTGTTGAGATTCAAGCTCGATGTCAGTGTGAGCCAGCTATGTTATGTGCTGGCAGATTAGGTAGGAACATGTGTGAGACATAAATGACCGCGTGTCCAGCTGGTCATAGTGTGTGGACATTAGCTAGGGTTAGATGAGTGTGGACACAACTCATAGTGTGTTGTGTGGATTATGGATTAGTGCATTATGCTTTGTGTGAGTGTGGACATGGCTTCCCTCTATGGTTAGGGTTTGCAATATACATTAGGGTTTGCTCCTGTGTGTGTGTCTCCTCTCCCTCTACCATTCTTTCAACATGGTATCAGAGCCTTGTGCTGTTTATTAGGGTTTATGAGTGAGTGAAGAGAAGAGGGAGAAGAAGCTGTGAAGAGAAGCTGTGAAGCTTGCCATTGGAGCTGTGAAGCTTGGAGCACACCAAATACTATCAGATCTGAGAGCTTGGCCTACCAGGTAAGGTCTTCTAAACATCCTTGAGTGGATTGCAGGTGATACAGGCAAAAACAAAGCAAAATAGAGCAAATCAAAGCAAAGAGAAATTCTGTTTTTTGAAAGCTTTCCATTAAAGCTTGGGAACATTGATGTATGGTGGAAATACATGTAAATCTGGCAAAAGACATATGTATTTGACAAAGAGGGATGTATTGGCAACCCATGTGCAAGCCTTGAACAAATTTTGGAGCAATTTACATGCATTTGATTGAGTGAAAATCTCTAGTTTTTGAGCTCTCACAAAACAGAGAAAAAGGAGTCAAAAATTGAAGCATTTGGAGCATATCTTTGGCAAAAATCCAAGCATTGATGGATTGCACAGGTACCTAGGTGTCTTGGGGACTAATATCCATCATCAATTAGCATCACCACCACTCCCAAACCCCTCATTTGTAGGCGGCACAGCCAGAACAGTGAAAACAGAGCAGATTTTGTTCATTTTGCCTACGAGGAGATCTGATTCTCATTGGTTGGTTGATACATTTCAAGTTTGCTTTAGCGATTGGATGCTATACACTTTGGAGAAGAGGGCTATGTGATTTGTTTGGTCAATTATGCCTAATTGAGCTGGGAATGAGCTGATTAAAACAGGCTGTCCACTGGTTGTAGAGAAACAGAGCATTTTTAATTGAGCAATTAATCCTTGGTCTTTTACAATTAGACAAATTCCTCTTACATGGAGTTGATGGACACTAATGCTAAGCTAATGAATGCCTGGTTGCTCAATTTGGACAAATATTGAAGAAATTAGAGCCAAATTACTACTGGTTTTTCTGGTTTTTCTGGTTTTTCTGGTTTTTCCCAAAACAGAGAAAGGGGTTTTCAAAAATTGATATGTACACATGTCAGATGGTGTTGATACTCTACATTAAGGTTGTTTAGGTGTCAATGCAAGTTGCCCATACTTGATTGCACCATTATATTGTGATTTGGAGCCTTGAAAGGCGTGTCAATTTAGGGTATCTCGAACTGCGTGAGTCAGTTCATCTTGGATGATTACAGGTTGATTTTCTACATCAAATTTGGAGTTTGTTGGCTACCTTGGAGTATCTGGAACATTCATTGGAGTGTGGTTGAGCTGAGGAAGGCTCATTTACAGATTTGAAGTGTGCGGAAGGTGTATGCATTGAGCAAACATGTCGGGGACAATCCAGTTCAGATTGTTGGTGAAAAGTTGGGTGAAAAGCTGGATAGGAAGAACTTCTAGGCATGGAAGTAC
This sequence comes from Cibotium barometz, assembly GCF_041138505.1. NCBI lineage: Eukaryota > Viridiplantae > Streptophyta > Polypodiopsida > Cyatheales > Cibotiaceae > Cibotium > Cibotium barometz. The sequence goes on along the minus strand of NC_141064.1, from coordinate 58,813,892 downwards.
AGGATAAAGAGTTTCTTGAAAGGGAAAGGATTTTGGAATGTCATTACAGGTGCTGAGCCTGAGCCTGAGCTACCTCGACAACCTACACAGCAGCAGCTTATTGCTCATAAGCAATGGTCAGAGAGAGCATTCAAAGTGCTGCATTATTTGTCTATATGTATTTCTGATGCTATGCTCATACACATACAGGATGCTGAGAATCCCAAAGATGCATGGGATACTTTGGTCAAGATGTTTGATATAGATACGAGTGCTCGCAAGTCTCAGTTGCGACAGCAGATACATAGTGTGAAAAGGAATAAAAGGAGCATACATGATTATGTGCAAGAAATCAAGAAGTTTGCAGATGCATTGGCCACAATAAATGCCCCCATGCCTGATGATGATTTGGTGGATATTACCTTGCGTGGTCTTGGCAAGGAATACAAATCTTTTGATACATCTATCTCAGTGAGGAGTACAGGTTTACCCGACTTCGATGAGTTGGTTTCCCTCTTGCTGGTTGAGGAAATCAAACTCAGTGATTCATTTTTGGATGCATCTACTAGCCATGATGATGGCAGAAATCAGGCTTTCTACTCGCAGAGAGACTTTAGAGGCAGGGGGAGATTCGCATCACGTGGACGTGGTGGTAATGGTCGTGGATGGTAGGACAGGCCTCCACAACAGAATTTTCTGCCTTCATATGGTGCTCGAGGTGGTCGTGGTGGATATGCACCTCAGCGAGGCAGAGGTAACCCCCATGGTCGAGGACGTTGGCAAGGCCAACAAAATTCTATGCAAGATGTGGAATGCCATTATTGTGGCAAATATGGTCATATGGCGAGAGATTGTTTCCGCAAACAGAATGATTTGAGAGGGGGAAGAGCACAACGTGGTGGTCATTATGGTGGAAATTATGCACAACATGGTGGAAACTATGCATCAAGCAGCAATGATGGCACAGCAAATCATTTGTCATGAAGCATGTTGTGGGTTCTATGACGACAAATGCTGAGAATGATGACACATGGTATATGGACTCAGGAGCATCAAACCATATGACATGTCATGGTGAATGGTGTGAGCATATGAAGCCTATGGAAGTGACAGGCTATGTGGAAACAGGTGATGATACCCAGCATGTCATTACACATGTTGGAAGTGTACCATTGGTCATGCACAATGGTCAGACAAAGTCTATGTCAGATGTGTTGTATGTGCCTTTGATCACTAAAAGCTTGGCCTCAGTTGGTCAAATGGTAAAACAGGGATTAGAGGTTCGTTTCAACGAGCATGGATGCTTCGTTGAAGATTTCAAACATGGATGTAGAGTGATTGCTAAAGGCAAGAAAGAAGGCAGATTGTTTAAGCTGGATGCTGGAATTCCTGAGCTAAAATCAGCCATGTTCTCCAAAAGTAAAAATGTGGTCCAGGACATTGATATGTGGCATAAGAGGATTGGACATGTCAATATACAGAGATTAAAGAACATGCAAACAAGAGGCATTGTCAATGGGAATTGCCTAGGTTCAAATATGATGGACATATGCATGTTTGTGAAGCGTGTCAGTTTGGAAAGCAGGCAAGGTTGAGGTTTCCTAGAGAAGGAAATATGAGTAACAGGCCACTTGAGATCGTGCACAGTGATGTATGGGGTCCTGCACAAAACCCATCTATCAAAGGCAGTTTATACTATGTTACATTCATAGATGATTTCAGCAGGATGACATGGATATACTTTCTCAGAGAGAAGAGTGAAGTGTTGGAAAAGTTCATGGATTTCAAAGCTTTTGCAGAAAAGCAATATGGCTGTTGGATTAAATGTCTGAGGACAGATGGAGGTGGGGAATACACCTCAAAGGCTTTTGAGCATTTCTTGAGGAAGCATGGAATAAGAAGACAGTTGACTTGCAGGTATACACCTCAGCAGAATGGTGTGGCTGAGAGAAAGAATAGAGTCATATGTGAAGTGGCAAGGGCAATGCTCAATGAAAAGAGCATGCCAGATTACTATTGGGCAGAAGCATGTGCTACTGCAGTGTATAAACAAAACACCTACAACAGCCATTCATGGAAGCACGCCAGAGATGCAGCTTACAGGTTACAGGCCAGACATTGGACATCTCAAAGTTTTTGGATGCATAGCTTATGTACATGTGCCTGATGAAAGAAGAAGGAAGTTGGATCCTAAGGCAGAGAAATGTGTATTTGTGGGATATGCACAGGATCGAAAGGCATACAAATGTTATAATCCACAAACTAGACAAGTGGTCATCTCACGTGATGTGGTGTTTGATGAGCTTGCTAGTTGGTACAAAGCTAAAGATGAGGGAGTCATTGAGTCACTTGAGGCTGATGTGCCTGTGAACTTGCCACAAGCAAGTTCTAGTTCTACTACTATGTCTGGGGGCCAGTAGAGCAGAAGCTGAGAGTAGCAGTGTACGTCCATGGTCAGGACGTTTGAGGCATGAGAGTGTGAGCACTGGGAGTAGTGCTATGGATAAAGGAAAGAAGAAAGTCAAAGGAATTGGAATCATAGGTTATGAGTCATCTAGTTCAGAGAGTTTGGATGAGGAGCTTGGCATACCTGTTTTACGCACACCTTAGTGCTAGGCAGGATAGATATGTGCCACCACATGCTAGAGTTATAGGTGTACAGAGTGACCTGCATGCATTGCGGAGATCCCAGAGAGTTAGATATCATGTTGACAGATTGACGTATAGAGATTTTGCTATGCACTATGCATATATGACATCTATGGTGAAGCATGTGGAACCTACATGCTATACAGAGGCTATTGGAGAGCATGTATGGGAGAAAGCAATGGATGTTGAGATGGACGCATTGGTCCATAATGATACATGGGACTTGGTTGCATTACCAAAGGACAAGAATGTTATTGGATGTAAATGGGATGTAAATGGGTTTACAAAGTGAAGTGCAAATCTGATGGTTCTATTGAGAGACATAAAGCAAGATTGGTAGCAAAGGGTTATGCACAGACCCAAGGTTTGGATTATGATGAGACGTTTAGTCCAGTGGCTAAGATGGGCACAATGAGAGCAGTCATTGCTATGGCTGCAGCTAATGGATGGGAAATGCATCAGATGGATGTCAAAAATGCATTTCTGAATGGAGATCTACAAGAGGAAGTGTACATGGTACAGCCAGAAGGGTATGTACACCCTAGATATCCCACTCATGTATGCAGGTTGAAAAAGGCATTGTATGGTCTAAAGCAAGCACCTCGTGCTTGGAGTGATAAGATGAGCAGATATCTTATCTCACTTGGTTTTCAGATTTCTACAGCAGATTCTTCACTCTATGTGAAGAAGACACAGCATGGGATTGTTTTACTAGTCATCTATGTGGATGACTTGATTATCGCAGGTGATCATGGTGCAGATGTGATGCATGTCAAGAAAGCTTTGAGTGGGCAATTTGACATGAAAGATCTTGGTGAGTTGAGATACTTCCTTGGAATTGAAGTGGTCAAAGATCATGCAGGTACATGGTTAGTACAGCGCCAATATGCATTGGATATGTTGGCAAAGTATGGCATGATAGGGTGTAAGCCTATGAGTACACCATTGGAGCAAAATGTGAAGTTGCGGGCTGATTATGGCGAGGAATTGGATGATCCTTCTATGTACAGGAAGATGGTTGGTAGTCTCATATATATGACTATCACACGCCCGGATTTGAGTTATGCTGTGGGGCTAGTAAGCCAGTTTATGCAGAGCCCCAGGAAACCACATTTGGATGCAGTGAGACGCATCATGAGATATGTGAAGACCACAGCACATTATGGTCTATTTTATGAGAGTGGTAAAAGCTTGGACATACATGGCTACACAGATGCTGATTGGGCAGGTAGCGCATATGAGACAGGAGGTCTACTAGTGGATATGCTTTTACACTTGGAAGTGCCGTGGTGAGTTGGAGTAGCAAGAAGCAACCTACAGTTGCTTTATCCAGTACAGAGGCTGAGTACAGGGGTGCAGCCATTGCTACTTGTGAGGCTATATGGTTAAAGAGTCTCTTGACAGATTTATGTGAGCCTATTGATGGCAAAGTTGTCATTCATTGTGACAACATGAGCAGTATACAGTTGGCAAAGAATCCAGTGTTTCATGCGAGGACCAAACACATAGAGGTCCATTATCACTTTGTCAGAGAGAAGGTGCTGGATGGTACAGTTGATCTTCAGTATGTGAAGAGTGATGAGCAGGTGGCTGATATCTTTATGAAGCTACTTAGCAGGGAGAAGTTTGAGTACTTCCAGACTATGTTGGGAGTACATGGGATGAGCTTGAGGGGGAGTGTTGAGAGCCTTGATATCCCAAGCTCATCTACATCTTATCGGTAGTACATCATGAGCTTGAGAGGGGCTGTTGAGATTCAAGCTCGATGTCAATGTGAGCCAGCTATGTTATGTGCTGGCAGATTAGGTAGGAACATGTGTGAGACATAAATGACCACGTGTCCAGCTGGTCATAGTGTGTGGACATTAGCTAGGGTTAGATGAGTGTGGACACAACTCATAGTGTGTTGTGTGGATTATGGATTAGTGCATTATGCTTTGTGTGAGTGTGGACATGGCTTCCCTCTATGGTTAGGGTTTGCAATATACATTAGGGTTTGCTCTTGTGTGTGTGTCTCCTCTCCCTCTACCGTTCTTTCAACACTACTGTGACATGGAGCAACAAGAAGCAACCCACAGTTGCCCTTGTCGAGTACAGAGGAGCTGCGGTGGCAGTGTGTGAGGTAGCTTGGTTACGCCAGCTACTTTGCTTATTTGGGGTTGCATGTGGAGACAAAGGTTGTCATATATTGTGGCAATCTTAGCAGTATATAGTTGGCCAGGAACCCAATTTTCCATGCACGGATGAAACATATTAAGGTACATTACCACTTCATCAATGAGAGAGTCTTGGTATAGGTGAGATTGACTTGGCCTATGTCAGCACACAAGATCAGGTCACTGACATCTTCATGAAGGCCTTGGGAGCTGAGAAACTTTGCACATTTTGAGATTTGCTTGGAGTTCATGAGCTGGAGTTGAGCTTGAGGGGGAGTGTTGAGATGTCAAGCTCAACATGATCTGACACTCATGAGGCACCTGCATGACCGTTCAACATTTACATCACCGACAGGTTTGGTAGCTGGTACTGATGTATCTTCACTAGAGATTCCATAGATGTTAATCCCATTTGGATTAACAACATGATCCTTAATTGAGGGCATTAATAAGTGTCATGAAAAGGCACTATAAAGGTTGTACATTATGAGATATTGGGCCACCCAAGGCCTAGTAAGTAAGTTTTGGGCGCCCAAGTGTGAATAAGGGCCAATTGTATGTAAGGCATTTTCTTATATGAAAAGGACACAATCCCCTTTGTGCTATTGAGAGCTCTCCCTTTGTGACTTGAGAGATAGAGAGGAGTGAGAGCATTCTAGCATTGTGCCTCTTTCATGCTTGTGTACTTATGCTTGTAGAAGAGAGTGAGAGAGAGTGTAATTGGTCTATGTGATGGTGTGAGCGACTCCACGATGACAGTGTGAAGGTGGAGCTTGGAGGCCTCAAGGGACTCAAGATCGAAGCATTGGTAAGTACCCCCACGATGGTTGTGTTCTATTTCTCATCCATTAGGTGAATGTGTAGAGTTCCCTCTTGGAGGTGTGGTAGCCCATAACATTTTTGGTGCCGCTACTAGGGAAACACCTTTGTTTCTTCCATACTCTTTGAGTTTCAGCTCCCATTGCATAGTATTCATTATTGCCTTTGCATTCTGGTAGTGCTTTGTGTGAAAAGTCAAGGGATAAGGTGTGTGTGGTTGAGAAAAAAGATATGGTTTTGAAGCTGTGAATGTTGTGGTGAAGTAGTTTAGGAAAGGATTCATTGGTTACTTTTTGATAATTTTTAAGTTAGCATCACTAAAAACACCAACGTGAAGGAGCAGGTTGTGTGTTGTTTTCTTCTTCTTTTTTATTCATAAAAATCAAAAACATAAAGGACCATTGATTGAGCTAGGAACTTGCATTTCATTTCTTAGGAGTGGCACAATCTAATTTTCATCATTTGGATAAGTATTATACACCCAAAACCATAGACTGCCCGACGCAAGAAATTCCACGTGAGTGTGCAGGAAAGTTGTTCACACCGTGAACCATTTCTTTGCAGTTTCACGTCGCAAATCGCTCACGTAATCAGTGCCGAAATTATCGTCAAAAATCACAGGATTACATTCCAAAAAAAGAAACCCTTATCCTGACATCTCTGACACGGTGCAATCTGCCAAAATTCTGAGCATGTGAAAGTGCAGTAAACATTTCACGGCATGAGCCATTTCTGAAGTGGTTCACGACGTGAAACACTTACTGTTTCATGATGTGAAATAAATCGTGCAGATTCACATGTAGGCCAAACCAACGGATTGACATTACCAAGGCTATAGATGTCGGCTAAGGAAAGGGAATTTGACTAAAGGAAGGAATTTAGCCCTAAGGAGGAAACTTTTTGAGCACGTGAAAGTGCAGGAAAACCATTCACGATGTGAACCATTTCCTACAGTTTCACGACGTCAAACATTCTCTGCTATTTCATGCCTCCGGGAACACAGCGACAAGATCAAAAATTAAATCAATTTGGGTTGATTAATAGCTTATCACATCATACATACATGCACTTAAGATCTGGAAAACTCATCGGAGATGTAAGATTCCTCCCTCTAGCTTTTGAGGTGTAAAGGTGTAAGAACCTCCCCTTCTATTCTTATAATTATTCCCCTCTCTGAAATAGAAGAAAGATCTTGTTTTACCCTCTTCTAGACTAGAGAGAGGTAATCCAAAATTGAGATATCTTTGGATATAAAAATCCTCCAAGTGTCTAAAATAGTTTCTCCTGAAACAAAAGTTCAAAATGAACTTTCCAATGTATATTAGAAATCGATTAAAAATGATATAAGGGACCTTAGCCTAAGGGTCTAGATTTTCAAAAAAATTTAGATTATGGTCCAATTAAGGTTCCTATGGGCCCAAAGGATTAATCCAAGTGTTTGGATGAGATAAATCCAAAGAATAAAAGAAAATACCCAAAAATGAGTAAATGCTCACATAAGATGAAGAGTTGACTGAGTACAAGGTTTATCAGTTAAAAATTAAGAGATATTACTAAAAAAATGAGATATTTTGGAGAAATGATAAATTTTTGACACCTTGGTAAGGAGGGGGAGACCTTTAAGGTAGGCATCTAATTCACACATGTGGATGAGTTTTTAATTCAAAAAAATAACTAAAAAATCACACATATAATTTCTCTCAAATTGGGTATATTTTCACTACATAAAATTAAACTTGGTAATATGATTAGTTGTACATATATTATGGATGGTTTCAAATGTTGGATTTGGTTAGTTATCCTAATCTCACTAGATGATGTCTTATGTATGGGTGTTATAGGAAAAGAAAGATAGAAGACATTCAGTTAATCGACCAAAGCTCAATTAAAAATCACAAACACATGCTTTCATTGCTCTTAAATACTCAATATATCTTTCAATACATAAAATTAAATTTGGTCATATAGTTAGTTGACCATGTATTTGGATAGATTTGAATGTTGGATTTGGTCAGTTGTCTAAATCACACTAGATGACAGTAGATATCTTATGCATAGGTGTTATTAACTAGATTTGATTACTTGTCCAAATCTATGTTAAGGGTGGGTAATACTGGTCAAATATTATAGATGGACGTGAATTTCTAGATTTGGTCACTCATTCAAATCCATGTCATGGGTGTTAATGCTATGGAATTGCCTTCTTTAGCTTGGCCTGCAACCATGTGACAACATTCAATGGGAGAGTGAATATCTTACCATGTTGAACGCTCAACACGTTGAGGGATGGCATGTCTTCAACTGTGGAGTGAGAAACTGACTACAATAGGGAAATCCTTGAGGTAATGGTCGATTCCACAGCCATGAAATTGTGGTGTCACAGGTAGGTGCTTCTTTTGAGGGCATTCAGCCACTCGATGGTTTTTTGGCAGAGGAAACATAGAAGGGGTGGTTTCCCTCGCGGGTGCACCTATAGTGTGCACAATTGGTTTAGGGTCCATGTGAGGCACATGCAAAGGGAGATGATGGTTTATGGGTGCCTCAAGGGAGGGTGGCGGAGCGCATGGGCTCTAGGGTTTAGCAATGGGCCTGCTTTGAATCTTTCTATGAGCAATGGGGTTTTCCTGGATAGGTAATGGTTGGAATGGAAAGATGGGCACTGGAGAAGGTCTTGGCGGCACTATGTGTGAGTAGGTCATTGGTGTTGGTGCCACCAGTAATGCAGGAGGCCCGAGAGGCGAGGAGAGTAATGTTACAAATGAGCTTTGGGTTGTCATTGGTGCTATGGCCAATTTCATGGAATAGCTTTCTCGCATGTTGCCATCGAGAAAGATCACCCATTTGCAGGCTTGAGCAAAGGTGGAGGGATCCCTGACTAACATGTAGTCATGGAGTCTTGGATTGTGCAAGCCCAAGAGGAAACGTTCCATTAAGTGCGTGTCACTCAAATTTTCCCTCACTTCACAACATGAATCGAGGTACTTAATGTGTGCGATGTAGTCACGTAGGGTTTCCTCTAGTTTTTGTTCCAATTGGAACAGTTGGATGATGGGGCTCCATTTGGGCCTGTAGGCTGCAAAGCTAGAATGAAGGCCTCTCTGACTTCTTTGAAAGTGCTTTTGTGATGAGGGTCCAAGGAATGGAACCATTGCACCGCCTTTCCTTCAAGGGGCTGATCCTAGGAGATGGACTTTGGTTGCATCATCAAAAATTTCAAGTTCCTGAACAGATTTGGTTAAAGACGTCTATGTGGAATACAAGGTCTCCACCAACTTCATGGAATTTTGATAGAAGCTTGAAAATTTTCGCCCACATGGGTTGTGTATGTGAGGTTTGTGGGTGCAATTGTTGGGACACTCCCCTTCCTAGAGCTTGTGCTAAGCTCGGAATGTCGAGTTATGGTTCAAGGTGGTGCAAGGATGCAGGGTGGGAATATATCCATGGATAGAGAAGAAGTGTGCTCAGGGTGTCTATCCACGTCGGGGTGCATGCATGGAGGGGGGCACCACCAGAGGAGGGCTCTTTATAAATCCTTTTTCTCTCACATCCAAACATGTGTGGCGTGGCGACCACATGTGAATGTGCAGTTATGATTGGGGTGTCACCGAATGGAATGGAGGCACTGGGGGCATGGAACCGTGACCCAAAAGGTGTCCATGGTGTGTAGGGAAGCTTAGAAAAGCTTCAATGGTGCATGCACGGGCTTGAAATAGGAGTCTTGGCTCCCTTTTGCCTTGCACGTGAACGTACCCTTAAGGTAAAAAAATGGTCTTTTGAGGCATTTTATGTGTGTAAAAATGACCCTAGTGAATTGGGGAGGTAGACCATAAGCACCACTAAAATTTTAGAAATGTTAAATTTTTTTTGGATATTTTTTTCGGGAAAGGTACAGCCGTACGCTTAGGTTAGTACAACCATACGCTTAGTAAGGTATGGCCGTGGCTTTTTTTTTTAAAGATTTTTTTTTCAAGATGGTACGTCTGTACACTTTAGGTTGGTGTACGATCGTATGCTTAGGTTGGTACGATTGTACACTTTAGGTTGGTATGACCGTATGCTTAGGTTGGTACGATTGTACACTTTAGGTTGGCATGACCATATGCTTAGGAAGGTACGGCCATGGCAAATGTTTTTTTTAAAAAGTTTTTTTTTCGGGACGGTACGTTTGTACACTTTAGGTTAGTACGCCCGTATGCTTAGGTTGGTATGGTCGTACACTTAGGAAAGTACGATCATGATATTTTTTATTTTTTATTTTTTTGAAATATTGTACGTCCATATGCTTAGGAAGGTACGTCTGTATGCTTAGGTTGGTACGGCCGTATGCTTAGGAAGGTACGATCGTATGCTTAGGAAGGTACGTCCGTAGAGCAAATGTTTTTTTTTGAATTTTTTTTTAAGCGATGGTACGTCCATATTCTTAGAAGCGTACGCTCGTGGCCTTAGGTGTGAACAGCCATGGCAAGTTTGAAATTTGAAATTGAAATTGAAATTTGAATTTCAAATTTGGAGGGAAGTGAGTGGGAGACAACTAAGATCCCCTCATTAATGCAAGGTAGGTGGAAACAGGCTAAAGTTAGAGACTACCTCTATGTTAGTGGAATTTGACTAATTTAGAGGCACTCTAACTTAACTAAAGATTAATTCTTCTTAATCCCACTCTTAATTATCTTTTAACCCTCTTCTTTACTCTTGAATTACTCACTAATGATGAGGAGTTTAAGAATGAAAATTTGATAGGTAGATTAGTAATGTTTAAGCTAATCCAATGATGTGATCACTCCTAATTAATTTCTCTGATTAGGTCTAATTAGCCTACTCAAAAGAGAAAAAATCAGGCAAATAAGACTTAATTAGTGATAATTCTTGTTAATTAAGGCCTAATGGATTTGGGTCAAGGAAAGTGTTTATTAGAATACTAATGCCACTCCAATTAGTCTAATTACAAGAAATTAGGCTCAATTTTTTTGATTTTTTGCTCTCTTTAAGTTCACTAATTACACTTACCAATAAATTAGTGATAATTAAGAGATAGTTTATGGTTTTTTAAGGTTTTTTGATGGGGGATTAGGGTTCTATCTAACATTGCTAACCTACCTATGCAAAGTAATTAAGCAAAAGAAACAAGATTACGCTACAAATTAAGAAAAATATTCTAGGTTTAAGCAAAACCCTCTTGTTTAGGCTCTCTTATCACCCAAATCTCAAGTTTTTTCAGTCAAACTTGTAGTAATCCTACTCCAAACACAAAGCTATGCATAAATCATAACAAAAACATTATATAAAACATCCAAATACATCAAAAAACCGCATGCTAAAGAGCTTACCTGGCACGGTATGGAGACTCTGTCGGATTCAAAATCAAAGATGGCTTTGACAAGTAGCGAATTGGCGCTCCAAAGATGTTAAGAAAACCCTACCCTAACGTGTCGTTAGAAGTTTCCTATCTACCACACTCAAGCTAGGCTCAAGAGCTCCACCGTAGCCACTCATCACACTGCTGTCCTTCCGCACTCGTTGTTTCACGTCGAGGCGGTTGCTCTAATCCAACACCATTTTACAAGCTCGTATCAACAAAAATACTCTAAAAACCTTGGAAGACTATGAGAAATCCATCTTGGAGGCTTGGAAGCATGACGAGGGCATTGAACTAGCATCGCAGGTCAACTATAATCATGAGAAACTGCTACCCACCCCCGTCCCTCAATTCAATTGGAAGCCGATTCTTGTGGTAAAATTAAGTGAAGGGATATCTCTTTATGATTCTCCTTTTGCATTTGTTCTTTTACTAGCATCTTGAATGGACATTTAGGTGGACCCCAACCCTTTAGTTAGAGAGAGCCCTATGCTCCTACCCATAGGCAATATGTGCATGTATTCATTAGCTCAAAGATGCATTTCCAAAAAAAAAACTTTTCTATTTGGTCCTGAAAGATTAGAAGAAGTTAATGCATCATCGATCCCTTTATCCTTCCTTTGATCAATTACAATCATTCATTTGATGTAATCATAATCATTTTGTTGTAACTTTCTTTTCTAGCCCTTATAATCCCAAAAAAAGAAAAGAAAAGAAAATATTTTTATCGTGACCACTTTGCACTTTTCTCAAGCCTTGGCAGATCCTCATGGCTTTCCCTACTTTTCACACGGAAGGTATGGGGAGGATGCACAAGAGTTTTTGGATGGTTTAGAAATGGCTTTCTTGATGAATGGACAAGATCAAGATGAAATTAAGGCATGGGCCTTTCCACTAGTGTTGAAAGAAGAGGCTAGATCTTGGTATAAATCTTTACCAAGGGAACGGATTGGGAGCCCCTCTACCAGGCCTTTACCGACCCTAGAAAGACCGTGGGAATAATTAATAGATTTGCACCTGAAGGATTTGCATGACTATGTGGGATATGAGTCAAAGTTTCAAAATTTGTGGGGAAGATGGGCCACATCTTTAGGAGGACAAGAAAGCGATCTAGATTTCTTGAGAAAAGATAGGTTCCTAGTAGGGCTCTTTACACCATTGAGGGAGAAGGTCAAAGGAAACATTCTCAGGAACATTCAAAGAGGCACTCTAGTTGGCTAGGTCAAAAGATAGGAAGCTTAAGTATCAAGCTCAAGTAGATAGAGGGGGAGAAGTAGAAGGGAACAACTTTCAGCCTTTGAAGTGTTTGCCCAAGGAGCACAACCACATCCAGCCTAGAGCAAACTCCCCAAAGGAGCTCATGCAGTGGCTCACTAAAAAACTAGAAGGATTTTTAATAAATTTGGTCCAGAATGCAAGGCAACCCGCCAATGGGAAAAGCCAAAAACAAAGAAGGCAAGCAAGGGAGTTCCACTAGAGGATGGGCACGACATGTACAATTTACCATACCCCAGGAGAGCCCAGGGGGATTACTACCCACTAAGAGTTACCTCTCCTTGTCCTAGACCACCACCACCACCTTTGCTTGCACCAATACTACAGTAACCTGTGCAAATCCTACCACGTCAGGCACCAGCACCACATCCTTCCACGAAAATGCCATCGCTATCACAAGAAAGTGAGAGAATGGTTAATAATATTGGTTTGGAGAAAGTTTCACGAGTAAAGGAGGGTTCAAAGACTCTATTAGAGGTAGACACCATGCTAGTGAAGAGAACCATAATTCAAGAAACCAAAGATATGGGCTTAGGAGAGCCAAAGGAGAAGCAAAAAGGAAGAAGAGAAAAGCAAGATGGAGAAGCCAAGGAAGCCTCGTGCAAACTTACCATCGGAGGACTTTCTTTTGGGTAAGGGTCACCGACCTTATAATCTAATTTCTGATGTGGGGAGTCAAGGGACAAAACTTACATGGCCACACTTCTTGCATTTGGTGCCTAAGGTGAGGAGGCAATGGTTAGCGCTTAAAAAAGATTACCTATAGCAGACCCGCACCGGGATGTAGTACCACTGGTAGAAGCACAAATCAAGGGGCAAAAAGTTTCAAAAGTGTATGTATATGGGGACTCACAAATGTGCGTTGTTATGAGTGAGAAGCTGATGCACAAATTAGGATTAGAGGTATGTGGAATGTCTTTGTATAAGGTGAGGTTAGCAAACAATACCTCAATAAAGTGTGTGGGAGTGGCTATTTGTGGGATTAAAGCAGGCGTGGACATGTATGTTATGCCATCCAAGGGGAAGGGCTATCCATTAATCTGGGGAGACCTTGACTAACAACAGCAATGAAGATAGACCAACATTGGGAAATCAAGATGCTATTAATAAAACAGGTGAGTAGTGAGAGTACCTCGTCAGGGAGCAAGGTGAGTAGTGAAAGTGAAGAGAGTTCGTTAAAAGTGATGGGTCTAGTCCTTAGAGAGACCATTTCTCATGGGTGAGAGGAGGCCACTACCATGCTTGAGGTTGATGAAGGGAAGTTAGAAGGGATTTTAGCTAAGAATCTTTCCACAAAAGAGAGGGAATTATATATTGGCATGCTGAAGAAGCATCGTAATTTGTTCATCACCGACTACACACACATCACGGGGGTATCTGTAATTGAGCACCACATTGATGTGAAGGAGGAAGGATAGCCAATGGCACAAAACTTAGGAGATTGGGAGCACTATTGGGAGAAGGGAAGAGATTGCTTCGTATAGGGTTAATCTATCTAGTGGAAAATGCAAAATGGGTCTCATTAGTGGTAGTCACTCCAAAGGAAAATGCAAAATGGGTCTCATTAGTGGTAGTCACTCCAAAGGAAAATGGGAAGTGGTGGATTTGTGTTGACTACAAACCTTTGAATTCAGCTCTAAGTGGGATCACTTTCCGCTTCCATTTCAAAATGAGGTTCTGAATGAGGTGGCAGATCATGTATACTATTTGTGATGGTTATTCTGGTTATTTTCAAATAAGAATTGCACAAGAAGATCAGGGAAAACCACGTTCATCACCCCATGGGGATGTTTTGCATACAGAGTACTGCCCTTTGATTGGTCTCAGCAATGCTCTAGCAACCTTCGAATAGTTTATGAATTATGTCTTTCAGCCCTATCTTGGTTCTTCTATTCGAGTCTTCATTGATGATTTTTGCATCTATAGCTTAAGAATTCTACATCTGGCTAAAGTTGAGGAAGGTGTCTATAGGCTTCATCAATTGGGCGGGTAGCTCAACCCTGACAAGTGTCACATTGCAAAAGGAAAGGTGGTTCTCTTGGGCCATGTCATTTCAAAGGTAGGCATTGAGGTAGATCTGAAAAAAGCTCAAGCTCTTGTAGCCCTCCCTTCCACAAGAGAGCTGGTGCTTTAAAAACAATCCTTCAATAGAAATCATAATATTTCTGATCATCATTTTTTAAAATTTCGAGTCCATTGTATTACAAAATTGTATCCTCTGAACTCTCCGAGCTGGCCAACCAACAAGATCCAGTATCAAATTTGGTTCCCAAAAATCTTTCCTTTTTGTCCATCCGAAATCTTCCTCGACGTACGCATGGGTGTCCTACCAACCGCGAGCCTGTGCATCGCCTGGTAAGAACCCTTTAGGATCCTCCTTAGGTGTCCTAGCACTTCACTCAGGGACCGCTTTGTCAGTCCTCGCCCATCCTACCAGAAGCGCACCATTTTAACTGTACTGAGACTGGTCAAGACCTTGACAAGCTTTGCCGCGAGCAACGTCCCTTGACGACTCCCCGCCAGCTGTTCCAACGAACCTTCTCTCAGAAAAACATAAACCAAATGCTTCCTCTAGCATTCTGGCATAAAACAGTCATTTGAATGAAAAAACAGAGGTTCCAATGCAAGTAAAAATCCAGTTTGAGATCGGTTCCAAAAGCCCTTTTTCCATAATTCCCAGTTTCATAATGAGGATCCTTGATCTCTCATGAGGGTAATCTACCCATCATTTTGTCCATTTGTCCAACTAGATTCTTGGTGAGTTTGGTCAAGGAAAAACTAGATTAGTTTCGGTAGCCTATTCTTTGGATTTAGTAACTAGAATTGGTCACGAAGTTTTTGTCTGATTCAGATCGAGAGAAGGATAATTTTACTATCCATCCCTCACGTAGTCTAACCAAACTCATTCGGTTTAGTTCTACAAGGATTCCCTTCAACTAAACATCTAGATTTTGGGTAAATATCAATTTAGTGATTTCACTAATTACAATATCCAAAGATATTTCTTCTCCCACATACTTTCTCAACCTTAGGTAGAATTATGATGAAAATTCATCTTTTAACTAAAATATCAATACCTATTTTTTTGAATAAACTTGAAATCCTTCCTTTTCTCATTTAAATACGTGTAATCCAATTGTCATGGGAATTCCTCTTTTACCATAAATTAAATTTCTCTAAAATTCTTATTAAAAAAATTACATAAAAATATCCATTAATTCCATTAAGCTAAAAATCCCACTTTTCTCATTTAGATATTTGAATTGCAATATGGTGGGAATTCCTCTTTCATCATTTAAATTTATCTATACAAAAAGATAATTTTAACTAAATTTTCTATTAAAATTTAAATAAAAATCTTCAATAATTCCTTTACACTAGGAATTATACTTTTCTCATTTAAATATTTGGATTCCAATATAGTGGGAATTCCTCTTTTATCATTTAAAATTTATTTATGCAAAAAGATAAATTTAACTAAATTTTCTCTTAAAATTTAAATAATAATCTTCATTAATTCCTTCACACTAGGAATTACACTTTCCTCATTTAAATATTTGGATTCCACTAAAGTGGGAATTCCTCTTTCATCATTTAAATTTATCTATACAAAAAGATAAATTTAACTGAAATCCTTTCTTAATTTTTAAATAAAATACACATCATTTTAGCATTCCAAATTTTTTCTCTTAATTCATTGGAATACATGGATTTCCATTGTCATGAGGATTACTCTTTTAACATAAAAATGAATTACTAAAAATTTCTCTTTTTTCTAATTTATTATTTATGCATAAACATAAAAATCAATTTTTATTTTCATGATTACAATGAGAATCATTCAATTAATGTAGGATGATTAATCCTAGAATATGGTAGGAAGTCCTCTTTTCATAATATAAATGAAAATGATTTATGTGTTTATTTTTCAGAAATTTTACCATAGCTCTGTTGCTATTACTGATAATTCTCAATAAATTTGAAAGAATAAAGTTTAGTATTATTCATGTGATTAGAATAACAACTAATTGGATCATTATCCAATTATGGATTGATTCTTAATTTTACCATAAATTAAATAGCATAAGAGTATTAAAAAGCCATTATTTTGGCCTTCAATTAGACAAGCATACTTTTAGATTAGAGAAATGCTTCATGAGAAGTTTCATTTGAATTGAGAATAGGTCATAGGAATGACCATTCTTTGGGGGAGAGAGAGAAATGCTAAAAAAAAAACCATTATAAATTAAGCATAAATGGAAATTTATGTGTTTCTTCATTACAATACATTAAAGAACTTCAATAGTATTCAAAAGCCATTCAATTTAATGCTTCTCAAGCTTGAGAGGGGTTGAGAAGAGAAACATTTGGAGATTTAAGAAAAAGAAGACAATAATCCACACTTTACCTCCTAAATTACTTGATTCTTTGATCACAGTAGAGGCCCCCAACCAATCAATTGGTTTGGTATGTTGTTGGAGTCTCCAAGGAAGATTGAAGAGAGAGAAACTCCAATCTCTTCAATTTTTAGAGGGTTTTTAGAGGATAATAGAAAATAAGGTTAACTTAGAGTAATACCGGCATAGTTTAGTTCATAGATGAGAATACAAAGGAATGAGGGTCTTTTTATAGGTGAGGGAGACCACTAACTGAGTACAATTGAGTTCTAGAATTTTACAGCTTTAGTTTGGCTGAATTTGGACAAGATTTGGACCAGTTTGGCTCCCTTTTTTATTTGGTGTGATCCAGGAGAGAGGAGAGATAAAAATATCCTATTATTTTTGAGTTTAAAACTCATCCACATATGTAAAATAGGCACCTCCGTGAAGGGCTGCCTTTTCCTTACCCATGTGTCAAAAATGAATGATTACTCCAAAATATCTCATTTTTTTATTAGTACTTCATAATTTTTAACTAATAAACCTAGTACTTAGTCAACTCTTCATCTTATGTGGGCATTTACTTACTTTTTGGTATTTTCTTTTATTCTTTGGATTTATCTTGTCCCAACACTTGGATTAATCTTATTGGTTCATAAGAACCTTAATTGGACCATAATAATTTTTTTTTCAAAAATCTTGACCCTTAGGCTAAGGTCTTCTAAATCAATTTTCATTAATTCCAATTGCACTTTGGAAAATCAATTTTGATTTTCTGTTTCAGGGAAATATTTTTTTTTATATTTGTAGAATTTATTTATCCAAAAATATCCTAATATTGATTTACCACTCTCTAGACATTTTTATCTCACTAGGCAAAACAAGAAAAAATAATATTTTCTTGTATTCAGAAACATAGAATGATTACAAGGGATTGAAGTAGAGGCTTAATCAATATTCAGCTCGAGGAGGAATCTTACAAGAAGAGTACACTTTTTCAGTGGATTTTTCAGTAGACTGCAATGTGTTAGAGTGCCTTTGACAAGCTCAAGACAGCGTAACCAACCCTGTCCTTAAACTGCCAGATTTTACCAACCCTTTGAGGTAGTTACTGATGCCAGTGGGTTTGCCTTAGGCGGTGCTCTGATGCAAGGAGGTCATGCAGTGGCCTATGAATACAGAAAACTCAGAACACATGAGAGAAATTATGACGTCCATGACTTGGAGTTACTCTCAGTAGTGTATGCTCTGAAGTTGTGGAGACATTATCTTTTGGGACAAAGGTTCACCTTGATGAGAGATCATCAAAGTCTGAAGTGGATCTTCACCCAAAGGGATCTTAACATGCGTCAAAGGAGATGGATGCAAACCCTGTAGGAATTTGATTTTGAAATAAAGGATCGACCGGGAAAAGAAAATGTGGTTGCAGATGCGCTCAGTAGAAAAGCCTCCTTGCTTGCAAATAACAGTGGTGTCAAATCCATTGATCAATGAAGCAAAAAGGAGAAAATCTTGCAGGACAAATTCTTTGCCCCTATTGCTACCCTTCTAATGCAAGAAAGCAAGACTCCTCAGGAAATGAGTCAAGTTCTTGAGGGATACATGTATTATAATAATCGGCTATGTATCCCCAATGATGAGGGAATAAAGGGAAGAATTCTGAGAGAAGCCCATGATAGCCTGATAGCTGGACATCCAGGGTTTATAAAAACCTATATGTTTGTGAAGAAAAGCTTCTTTTGGGTGCTAGGACTAAAAAAGGATGTACTTGATCATGTGCGGAAATGTTTGATGTGCCAAAGAGTCGAGGCAGAGAGAGTCAAGATGCCAGGGAAACTGCAGCCTCTACACATTCCACAGATGAAGTGGGAATGCATCAGTATGGACTTTGTCACTGGATTACCTTCAGTGCAATCAGGTTACAACTCCATTTTTGTGGTAGTTGTTGGTTAACCAAAGTTGCCCATCTGATTCCAGTGAAAGAAACATACTCTGCAGTGGATGTTGCCAGAGTTTTCCTTAAGGAGATCTTCAGATTGCATGGTTTACCCATAGGAGGATAGTAAGTGACAGAGATCCCAAATTCACATCAAAATTTTGGACTACGTTCTTTGAAGCAGTATGAACTTTCTTGGATCTTAGCATAGCCTATCACCCTGAAACAGATGGCCAAACAAAAAGGGTGAATCAGGTAATAGAAGATATCCTTCGATCATGCTGCAGTGGCAGAGAACCCAAGAAGTGGTTAAGTCATTTGCATCTGGTCGAATATTTGCTTACAATGCTTCTTATCATTGGAGCATTGGGATGAGTCCTTTCAAAGCTTTGTATGGACAAGATTACCTTACACCGTTGACTTGGTCTGACCCATTGATCAGAGTTGAAATGTCCAGACAAATGCTTGATGACATGGACCAGTAGATACAATCAATCCGTAAAGATATAAAGGCAGTCCAAGATAGACAAAAGCATTATGCAGATAAAAAGAGGTCAGAGAGAGAGTTTGAAGAGTCAGATATGGTTTTCATTCGAGTACGACCAAAAAGAAGTTCCTTATCCTTAGGGAAGTACAAGAAGCTCTCTCCCAGATACTGTGGGCCTTATGCTGTCATAAAGAAAGTGGGCGATCTAGCCTACAAACTTCTTCTACCTCCCCATCTCAAGGTACATGATGTATTCCATCTCAGTTTGCTTAAGAAGTATGTACCTAGCCCGAGTCACATGCTTGATGATGAATAATTGATCTCTCCGACTCAAGGCCAGATGGTACGCCAACCTAAGAAAATCCTTGATGTTCGGGAGAAGATTCTCAGGAGCAGAGTCCTCAGAGAATTCTTAGTAAAGTGGAAGTTCTTCTCTCTAGAAGATGCCACCTGGGAGAAAGAAGAAGAGTTGGCGAAGGATTACCCTCACTTTGTGAGATGAGAACATCTCACATTTTTCAAGTGGGAGAGGATGTAAGATTCCTCCTCGGCCTGAATAACAAATAAGCCTCTACTTCAATCCCTTGTAATCATTCTATGTTTCTGAATACAAGAAAAATTTATTTTTCTTTGTTTGGCCTAGTGAGATAAAAATTTCTAGAGAGTGGTAAATCAATATTGGGATATTTTTAGATAAATAAATTCTACAAATATCAAAAAAATGTTTCCCTGAAATAGAAAATCAAAATAGATTTTCCAAGGTGCAATTGGAATTAATTAAAAATGATTTGGAAGACCTTAGCCTAAGGGTCAAGATTTTCTAAAAATTTTGGATTAAGGTTCCTATGGACCAATAAGATTAATCCAAGTGTTGGGATAAGATAAATCCAAAGAATAAAAAAAAATATCCAAAAATGAGTAAATGCCCTTATAAGATGAAGAGTTGACTAAGTACTAGATTTATTAGTTAAAATTTATGAAGTATTAATAAAAAATGAGATATTTTAGAGTAATCATTCATTTTTGACACATTGGTAAGGAGAAGGGGGCCCTTTAAGGAGGCGCCTATTTCACATGTGTGGATGAGTTTTAAACAAAAATAATAGGATATTTTAATCTCTCCTCTCTCCTAGATCAAAACAAATCAAAAAGGGAGCTAAACTTGTCCAAAACTTGTCCAAATTCAGTCAAACTGAAGTTGAAAATTTCTAGAACTCAGTTGGACTCAGTTAAACTGAAGTTGAAAATTTCTAGAACTCAGTTGGACTCAGTTAGTGGCCTCCCTCACCTATAAATAGACCCTCATTCTTTTGTATTCTCATATGTGAACTAAACTTTGCCGATATTACTCTAAGATAAGCTTATTTTCTATTATCCTCTAAAAATCCTCTACAAATTGAAGATACTAGAGCCTCTCTCTCTCTTCAATCTTCCTTGGAGACTTCATCAACATACCAAATCAATTGATTGGTTGGGGGCCTCTACTTTGATCAAAGAATCAAGCAATCTAGGAGGTAAAATGTGGTTTATGGTCTTTTTGCTCAAATTATAATTTTTTATAAAGCATTTCTCTCTCTCCCCCAAAGAATGGTCATTCCTATGACCTATTCTATATTCAAATGAAGCTTCTCATGAAGCAATTCTCTAATCTAAAAGTAATTTCTATGCTTATCAAATTGGAGGCCAAATAAGTGGCTTTTTAATGCTTTTATGCTATTTAATTTATGGAAAAATTAAGAATCAAGTCCATAATTGGATATTGATTCAATTAATGGTTGTTCTAATCATAGGGATATTACTAGACTTTATGCTTTCAAATTATTGAGAATTATCAGTAATAGCAGCAGAGCTATGGTAAAATTTTTGAAAAATTAACACATAAATCATTTTCATTCATAATATGAAAAGAGGACTCCCTACCATATTCTAGGATTAATCATCCTAGATTAATTGAATGATTCTCATTATAATCATGAAAATTTGATTTTTATGTTTATGCATAAACAGTTAATTAGGAAAAAGAGGAATTTCTAGTAATCCATTTCTATGTTAAAAGAGTAATCCATGACAATGGAAATCCATGTATTCCAATGAAGTAAGAGAAAAATTGGGATGCTAAATGAATGAATATTTTATTTAAAAATTAAAGAAGGATTTTAGTTAAATTTATCTTTTTGCATAGATAAGTTTAAATGATGAAAGAGGAATTTCCACCATATTGGAATTCGAGTATTTAAATGAGGAAAGTGTAATTCCTAGTGTAAAGGAATTAATGGAGATTTGTATTTAAATTTTAAGAGAAAATTTAGTTAAAGTTATCTTTTTGTATAGATAATTTAAATGATGAAAGAGGAATTCCCACCATATTGGAATTCATATATTTAAATGAGGAAAGTGTAATTCCTAGTGTAAAGGAATTAATGGAGATTTTTATTTAAATTTTAAGAGAAAATTTAGTTAAATTTATCTTTTTGCATAGATAAGTTTAAAGGATGAAAGAGGAATTTCCACCATATTGGAATTCAAATATTTAAATGAGGAAAGTGTAATTCCTAGTGTAAAGCAATTAATGGAGATTTTTATTTAAATTTTAAGAGAAAAATTTAGTTAAATTTATCTTTTTGCATAGATAAGTTTAAATGATGAAAGAGAAATTCCCACCATATTAGAATTCAAATATTTAAATGAGAAAAGTGGAATTTTTAGATTAATGGAATTAATGGATATTTTTATGTAATTTTTAAGAAGAATTTTAAATAGATTTAATTTATGGTAAAAGAGGAATTCCTATGATAATTGGATTGCACTCATTAAAATGAGAAAAAGAGGGATTTCAAGTTTATTAAAAAAAAGATATGATATTTAGTTAAAAAGAAGAATTTTTATGATAATTAAGAAAAGATAGATTTGAATTAAATTTTAGTGTCAAAAGATGAATTTCCACCATAATTCTACCTAATGAATTAAGGTTGAGAAATTATATGATAGAAGGAATATCTTTGGATATTTTAATTGGTAAAATCACTAAATGGGTATTTATAAAAAACTAGATGTTTATCTGAAGGGAATCCTTGTAGAACTAAACCGAATGAATTTGGTTAGACTACGAGAGGGATGGATAGTAAACCTACTTGTCCATCTCTCGATCTGAATCAAGTAAAAACTTCGTGTGACCAATTCCAGTTTCTAATCACAGAGAATAGACTACCAGAACTAAACTAGTTTTTCTTGACCGAAGTCACCAAGAATCTAGTTGGACAATCAGACTGAATGATGGGTAGATTACCATGATGAGAGATCAAGGATCCTCATTATGAAACTAGGAATTATGGAAAAAGGGTTTTTGGAACCAATCTCAAATTGGAATTTTACTTGCATTAGAATCTCTGTTTTTTTAATTCAAAGGACTGTTTTACGCCAGAATGCTACTGGAGGAAGCATTTGGCTTATGTTTTTCTAAGAGGAGGTTCGTTGTTGGAACAGCTAGCGGGGAGTCATCAAGGGACGTTGCTCATGGTAAAGCCTGCCGAGGTCTTGACCAACCTTGGTACGGTTAAAATGGTGCGCTTCCGATTACGATGGGCGAGGACCAACGAAGCGGTCCATGAGTGAAGTGCTAGGACACCTAAAGAGGATCCTAGAGGGTTCTGACCAGGCGATGCACGGGCTCGCGGTTGCTAGGACACCCATACGTACGTCGAGGAAGATTTCGGATGGACTAAAAGGAAAGATTTTTGGGAACCAAATTTTGATACTAGATCTTGTTGGTTGGCCAGCTGGTCTTCAACGGAGAGGCTAGAGGATATTATTGTAATACAATGGACTTAGAATTTTGAAAAATGATGATCAAAAATATTATGATTTCTATTGAATGATTGTTTTAAAGCTAGTTGAATTTGTAATAAATGGTAATTTAATATTGGGTGTGTACGTGGTACCTTAATGTTTGCATGAATCGCCGGCTAGGAGGCCTGGGAACTCTTTTCCTCGGTACACCCGAGCAAAAACACAACCAAATCTTTATAAAGGAATCCCACCAATACAGTGGTCGGCGGGTGGTTGGCTAACCCATGGGCTAGGCTGGATCGGAGGATTCCTGAGAAACAACTAGATACGATTAGTTACGTTAATTAGTTTAAATCCTGAGAAGAGCTTGTTCTGTGGGAGGGGATCAGCAGGGTGCGGCTGTGCCTCGTAAATGAGGAAAAAAGCGGTGATTCCATGGACCAAGTGCAAGTCTGCTGACTATGTGACTTCAGGTTTGGTCAGATCAGTTTAACTAGTTAAGACCTTGACTCGTTAGAGTAATTCCTCCGTTAGAAGATTTTTTTCCCATGGCGGAATCGCCCGTGCCTTCTGGGCGAGGGGAGTCTTCCGGGCCTGGTCTCAAAGGGGGACCGCCCGGGCTAGCCTCTCGTCCCCGGACATCCATGGTGGGTGAGGCCCCGAGTGTGAATCCCCGACCCACGCGGGAGGCCGACGCTGCTTCCGCCATCGGGGCAGGGCACCGCGGCGAGGGGGCAGGGACCCCACAATAAAACTCTGGGAGATGAAAGAGAGAGTGAGGATTGTGCCCCGCTCCCAGAGCCGGAAGACTCTGAGAATTGGATGCATATCCTCGCTCCGAGAGCCGGAAGACTCTGAGAATTGGATGCATATCCTCGCTACCTTGGATATCTTACCTCAACACACTGGTATAAGGTTTGCCATGGCAGATGGGAAACAACTTATGTATTATACATGCTCAGTTGAACATATCTGCCCAATGTAGCCATCCAAGAGCTTGAACAGGCTTTTAGAGCAAAGCCATCAAGGAGTACGCACTCCCATAGAACTCACACGCTGGAGGGATTCCCTGGGCCAGAAAGGTATGTCTTCCGAGACAACTCAAAAACCCATTGGTTGAAATATGTGGGTGCTATCGAAGCACATGAGCATTTCAATGAAATGTGGCAAAAAAAGTTTGTAAATAGCTCTCTTTTGGTCCACACTATTTTCCCGTAGCCACTTGAACCCATTCAACCTAAACAAGTCCCCAAAAAGCTTTGCCGCTCTGCGTGCAAGGCATGCAACAAAAAGTTAGCACTCGCTAAAAAGAAGCTAAGAAGCTAATTGATGAGGAAAGTATTAAAAGCACAAGAGGCAAGATAGATGCCCAAGCACTTTAAGACCTTCCAAATAGCCCACCGATTCGTCCAATATGATTTAGCTCAGAGGTCTGATAGTGGGAAACCTGGAACTTGTATGACAGCCTTAGCATGTCAAGGATCCCCAGCGACGATGAACAATGAGTGGGAGTAGACGAAGATTTACCAGATGCTTCCCTATTCCGACTTTACTTGATTCTTGAATGGGGCGAAGAAGTAGCTCACTTCTTAGGCTTATTGGTTGATCCTCTCCTCAACAAGGACCATGCTCGTCGTTTAATAAAAAGGGCAGCCCCTTACCATCTTATCATGGGTCAACTTTACAAGCAGGGCAAAGACAAAATCCTAAGACGACGTGTTCGGGAAGACGCGTATGTCTTCCTCCTTGAATAGGATCACTCTACCTATGCTTGGTGGGAACTTTATAGCAGATATCACTGCTCGTAAGATCCTCACAGCTAGGTTATGGTGGCCCACTCTCATGGTTGACACGCTGCTGAGTACATCAAACGATGTGATGAATGCGAACGTGCAGCAATTCCTCATTTCAACAAGGATCACATGCCCTTGAACCCCATTGTATCCTTACAACCTTTTGAGAAGTGGGGCATAGATTTCATTGGACCTATCAATTCGGCAGCTAAATACACTCAAGCCAGATATATAATTACTTCCACCATGGACTATTACATCAAGTGGGTAGAAGCTCGTGCAACCCGCCGCAAAAGGCTGATGCACGACGCGGCTAAATTTCTCTATGAGTCTCTGATCACACGCTTCAGTTGGCCCCTCGAGCTTGTCAGTGACAATGGAATGCAATTCATCAATGAGGTAATCAAATTCCTCTTGCAAGAGTTCATGGTCACCCCCAAAGAAAGTCCTCCCCATACTATCCTCAAGCGAATGGCCAAGTCGAAAGCACAAACAAAACTCTGTGTGACATTCTCACCAAAACCATGGAGGCCAACCCCACAACGATTGGGAACAGAAGTTGCCGGTTGCACTTTGGGCTTATAGAACTTCATACAAAGCAACAACCAATGCTACCCCTTTCAGTTTAACCTACGGTACTGAAGTGGTCATGCCCGTGGAGTTCTTAGTCCCAAGTCTACGTGTTGTAGTGCATGAAAAACTCACCAAAAATGCTCTAAGCTATCAACTCTTCAAGCTTGAAAAGCTCAATGAAACATGCTTTTTATAGTCTACAACATGATTGTAGAGAATTTAAGGTGCAAACAATGGTTTGATGACCAGCTCAAGGATAAGCAGATGAATGAGGGAGACATATTCCTCTTATTCAGTACCAAAACACATAAGAAAAAGCTCAAGCTTAGAGGCTTATGACCTTTCCTAGTCTTTCAGATAACACCACAAGGTGTTGTGCACATTGAAACACGATAGTGTTGAGATGGCTGGTTACTTTAATGGTAGCAAACTTAAATGCTACTACAGACCTCTCACAAAGGCCACCTTAAAAGCCATCCATGATAAAATACAAAGAAAGAAATACCATGAGGATATGAAAAAATCCGTGCAAGAAGAGGCTGAAGCAAGGCAAGACAAGCTCAGGCAAAAACATATCATGGTCAATATGGCCAAGTGGTCAGCTTAGAAGAAGAAGATTGGGAGGTAAAGCTAGCTTGATTGTGGCTAGGAATGACCACCCCGACCAACTTTGTACAAAAATTAGCTCTTGTTTGATACAGGGGCTAGTTACAATTTAATGTCATATGAAACATGGTGTTCCCTCGAAGAACCTACACTAAAAGTAACCCCTGTCATTGTCACAATAGTTTCCTCACAGCATGTTCATTGCATTGGCACAGTCACACTTTTATTCCACATTGGAAATAATCCCTTGGAAGGGAAGCTTTATGTGATGCATGCAGAAGCAATGCATGAAGAGATCCTCCTAGGCAAGGGGGGTGGATGGGCCATAATAGATGCAACATTGACTGTGATACACGGATGACGACCTTACAACTGGCTTTTGGCCAAGTCACTATTCTCATGATGAATGAAGAGCTAGTTCCCGCTGCTTCCCCATGCCAAGAACTCCCCAATCCACCACCCACAATCACCCTCGACACCTCATCCTTCTCACTCCATTCCCCAAAAAGAGCCCACTCGTCATGCCAACCACATCAATGCCTCTCACACCCACACTACCACCACGCACATTGACAGCTTACTCTCACATTGCCAAATCACCAGTTGCTGCCCCACTAGGTCACACTAAACCAACTAACACTGCTAACCATACTAATAAATCTCCACAAGGTTTGATATCTCACCATTGGGTGCCTAAGAAACTCCTTTTGCAAGACAAGGTTACTATGAAGGTGAATCTCAGTTGTGGATCCCCAAAAGGTCCCACCATCCCCCTCACCAACAAGCGCCCAAAGCTCCTCTCGTCAACAGGGTAGACCCTCCATTTGCCAACCTCAAGCCTATAGGGTACTGGATCGATGCCAACCTAAGTGTTCTTCAAGGTGTTCTGACCCTCGATCAAACCCTCAACCCACGCAATCAACCCTTCAGTGGATCCCAAAATCTCTTCTCCGCATCCGAAATTTCTATGAGGGCAATCATAACATATGGATCCCTCAACCTCTTCAACCTAAACCCCTACCTCGTGTCACACCACAATCGCCTACCCTGGGTACCCAAGGCAACATCTGCAGTAGTGAAGACTGCTCAGGACAAAGGAAAGCACCCCCATGCTACCGCCGCTGACAAACTTCCTTACAAATATACTTTCAATGTCACCAACCCCCCCGTCTATCATTCAGAGGCTCGACAATACTACAAAGCTACTATCAACTCCCTCAGCCTCAGCTACTTCCTTACCACCCTCATTAGATACCCTTCAGGAAGTGGCATAAACTCCTCTCCTTGGCCAAGTGGGCACGCAATCAATAAAAACCTACAATGGGGTGCTGGCAGCATAGCCTCTGTGTACAAAACTTGTTTCAAGGTGCACCAAAAAAATTAAATTTTCCTTGGCTGTACCAAGTTTGCCATGGCCGTTCTCTTCTCAGATCCTGAATTGCAACAGACATTTCAAGTTTGGAACGCCCATTCCATCTTCACCCCATTGCCCGTGGCCATTCTAACCATTTCTCTCAAGCCTGTGGATGTTCCTTTTGATTCCACAAGCGCACACCTATTTGCTTTTCCACGTCAGTTCCCACACCCATTCGCTCCACCACTTTGAAGTCACGGCCATTCACTCAAGTTCCCATGACCATTCGCCCGACTTGCCGCGGCCATTCGCTCACATGGCCTAACTTCCCATGCCCGTTCCTTCACAGTGCCACGCCCGTTCCTTGGACTTTCCACACGGCCGTGCCTTCCTCCCAGAACTATAAATATGCCCCCCCTCCATTTCCTCACTTTTCCCTCACCGTAGCCAAACTCTTGCAATTTTTTCTCCCCAGCTCTCACTCACAGGTAGCCAGCAAGATGTCTGATGCTTCTGACTCCTCCCAGGAAGTTCTCCATCACACCTCTCTCCAGAGGAAGAGGAAGAGACCTCTCTCCATCACACCTCTCTCCAGAGGAAGAGACCTGCCAGAGGTCGCTTCGAACAGTATGCCAAGCACCCCACCCAGCTCTCTCACTTGGGTGAAGCACTAATGAAGCAAGTCAATGGGCATACCATCCATTCATTGATGAAGAACAACCCTAAAGTAGAGCATAATCTCCTTTACTACACAAGTCCATGCTACAAAGCTATTCAGTTGACCCCGTTTTGTGGTGCACAAAATTAGAACAACTCGGCTTGGGAAGATTGCCCACCTTGGAGCCTTGGGGGCCAGACCTATACATAATGTATTTCACAGAGACTTACGATGCTAATCAACACACAAGTGAAGTCTTGGACAACGAGGAGCAGAGGCACCAAGGCCCATGAGAGAGCTATGTCTGAGGACTTGTACTACCAGACTAACTTATAGTTTATGGAGCTGTAAAAGAATTTGACCAGCAAGTAGCAGGTCACTCAAGCCCATGCAGCGGTTGAGAGAGCTCATTATGAGCTTACAGTCATCATCAAAGGCATGCATCAGGAGGCCATGAGTCAGGCACAAACAGCGGAGGATGCTCTAGCCCACAATACCACCAATTTTTTTTCAGCATCGGGACCTAATAGAGGCCACCCTCCACCACTTGCAAGAGTAGCTTGGAGATGTTGAGGCCCGGGTAGCCCAGCCTCCATCCACTCCATCTGCTTCTTCCTCTAGTACACTAGACCGCAATGTGGATGCACTCATGGAGACTACCACCGAGCTCCCAGTTTTAACATTCCCCCACAAACCCCTTACCAACTCCTTGATCTTCAATTCCAAAGCATCAGACTTAACCTTTTGTAGCATAACATCTATGGCGACAAGCCACTCTCTCGCCCACCAATACGCCTATGCTCTAACCAAATTCCCTATTGATAGCCTAACCCTAATCACACACTTCTTCTTCCAGGGGCTTCTTTTGTTCCAACACCCCCATGATTTTTTTTTGAACTCCCCTGCACCCTCTTCAAGCCCTACTGATAGGCTGGATCCTTCTCCTCTGCTATGGCTTTCCTTTTGACCCCGCCCTCCCTGCCGACTTACTAGATTTATGTATCCTCAATGGCGTATGCCCTTACCCGTACCGCTCTGACATCTCCCAAAGGTCACTGACGTACTTTCAAACCATTGGGTGACATGTGGTACCTCTCTCCTTTAAATGTTCCTCTTCCCCCTTACTCTACTTGTTGCAGATTGCTCCTTTTGTACCACAGCTGCTTCCTTCAGATCAAAGTTATGGCAGCCACACTGGCATCTGCTAATTTGATAATTTAAAAGTTGCCTTTTCTTGGGAGTTTAGGGAATCTGAGGCTGCCACCCCCATGGAGGTTCAATTCGTCTATGCTAATAGTCCTCAAGCTATTGAAGCTAGCCCTGCCCTGAATGACAATGGAGATGGCAAAATGATGGGAAGGGCAGCTTGCCACCTCCACTCCATAGAACTTCTTCCCCCCCACCTCCTCCCCCCATCAGGTTCATCCTCTACACCTCACCACCACAAACAACCCCCACCCTTAGCACCCCCCTCAGGCACTTCTACCCTTTCTCTTTTTTGTGCACCACCTTCTTCTCCCCCCCTTAACTTTCCCACTCCACCCCCATCACCCACACCCCCCTCGCCACTTGTACTATTCCTTAACTTAGGAATGCACACCACATTCCGAGATATTCCCTCTATGTGTGCCAAACCTCCACCTTTTCTTGATGTTGGCCTCGCCACGCGACCCTCATCTCATCAACCACCCTTTCACCCCAGTCGGCGCAGCTGAGCAACCCACCATTCACCACTCGAACAAGGGGAGATCCCATCGCCACCCCCATCTAAGCGTGAGGAAGTCAACCCTCTGCTAAATCCTCTAAACTAGCGTGATCCTCTGGACCGTAGTTTAAGCATGCAATCACCATCCTGCTTGGTCGACAACTCTAGGATCAACTCATTACCTGCATCACCAACCGCATTGATATCCACTTCCTTCGTCCATACCTCGACGCGAAGCACACCAAAACTGGCGGCATGACAACCCCCCCAAACCCACGGGGCTACCACCCCAGTGGCCACCCGTCGTTGCTTGTCCCATAACGTTCGATCTCATGGGCGAGCAGCTCGCATGACAGAGATCTTTCCTTAGCAAACCATTCATTTGGGAAGTCTACTGTAATATGCCACGTGCAATGAGGATCAACCCTGACTACCTTCCCATTCAAAGATGGTGGGCTTGGAAGACATTCCATGAAGAGAAGCAAAAAAACCCAAAGTTTTAGTTCAACTTCCCATGGTTCACGCCCCTGTTCGTGCAACATCCATGCATCCATTAAGAGAAGCAAAAAAACCCAAAGTTTCAGTTCAACTTCCCATGGTTCACGCCCCTGTTTGTGCAACATCCATGCATAGAAGAATTTATGGTCCGCTGCTAACCAGGTCCCTGACCCAGCGGTGATCACAACTATACACTTTTTCAACCTCATCATCACCTTGCAAGAGTCATTCCCCACATGGAGCCACTACTTCAAAGGAGCCCAAGACCTCGCCTTAGACATCAACAAAGGGCCAACTCTCAAGTAGTTGTTTGGCTATTATGAATGCGTTATGTGGATGCCTGCTTGGAGGCTTCAAACTTTTGAAGACATGATGGAGACCAACTTTTGGACAAGTTATGGAGTCTTCCATCGTGCCCCTCCTGCTGCTCCTACCTTGTGATGGGACTTCATCTACACCTATTCCATCTACTACAGATAGCTCCGACCAGTTCTGAGAGGACATACTTGCTTTAGGGAGGGAGGTGTTAACCACCCTGGTTAACATGACCTTCACGCGGTTACTACGCCTTTTGTACCTCATCTTTTTTTGTAACTACGCAATGCGCTAATTGTAAATGAGACATGGGATGACCAAGCTTATGGCACGTGTAACGCCATAACAGTCATTAGGATTTGATGTACATAGAGCTAGTAAAACTAGGAAGACTAGTTTTAGGCCCCCAGTTGTAATTAGGCGGCCGAACATTGTAAATATGAGCTCATGTATATAAGACATTTGATAAAATATGAAAAGGGACAATCCCATTTGTCTCAATTGAGTTTTTCCTTCTCTCTCTCTCTCTCATTTGATTTTATGGTTGCTTGCTTACTTGTGTTGTGGCTTGCTTGCTTAGATTGTTGGTGTATGTGAGTAGGAATGGTAGTGCTCTCCCTTATCTTCTCTTCTACCTTCTCATTGCTATCTACCATGCCCCATTTGCATACGATTGGCATGAGGTAGAGGTTGAGCTCTCCATAGCTCCATACCTCTTGCTCACTACGTAGCTTTGGATCTCTCCTTGGGTGACATAAGGAGAGTGTGGAGTGAGCCCCTAGAGACTTCACATTGAAGAGTTAACCCTCATAGGGTTGGCTAAGCCATTCACCGGACTCGACCCTTGCATATGCACCTTTCTCTTCTTCTCTTTCTTGTGTGTGTAAGTTAGTATGTTATGCATTAACACTCCTGGATTGGTGGTCTATCCATGCACTGAGCTTCAAGTTCTCCTGTTTTGAGGTCAAGAGTTTATCATCCCGTGCTGGGATGGTCTTCGCTCTCACTGGTGCTGTCAAAGACGAGCACCGTTTGTCTCCACGCTATATTGACCAATGAGTAAGGGAGCTTCAGGAGAGTTTACATCGTCAAAGAGAGGGTTGTTTCGCACTAATTTACCCGAACGTAGGTGCATAAATGTGTGGAATTACTATGCAGAACCCCCTGTCAACAATATGATTTTTTTCAATGGTATGCCGTACGTTTTAAAATGGTACAGGCAGCATGGCTTCAGGAAGGAACGGGCATACACTTCTTAGAAAGAAGATGACATGGGTGTACACTTCTTTGAAGACACATGCGTGGCTTCAGGAAGGAACAGGCATGTGCTTTTAAATGAACATCGTACGGGCGTGGCAAGTAGATGGCACGAGCGTGGCAATGTTGCCACGAGCGTCCATGAGCATACGCTATAGAAAGGAGAAATGGTACAAGCATGGTACAAATGGCACAAACATACACTTGCTCTAGCCAAGGCAAAAGAGAATGACACTAGCGTGGCAAAACTGACACAGGCATGGCAGTTGAAGAGAGGAACACATTGAAACAGGCGTATACTTCTAGGAAGGAACGGTCGTGGCGCACAAATGGAATGGGCATACACTATGAATTGTATAGGTGTTCAGTTTTAGTTTTTAGAGTTTTTCTAGAGGTTTTAATGCTGCAGGTTTGACTTCCACCTACAATATTCTCTGACAGTGCAGATGTACCCCTTGGTTAAATGCAATTTATGCCTACTTAATGCAAATATTCTTTTTTCAATGCTAACTACCAAATTAATGGTTGAAGATTTCCCAAGCTTATCCCAGGAGAAATGGAACAGGCATGGAAAGTTTTCCATGGTTGTTCACTGTGAAAGGAATGGGCCTTCGCTTCTCAGAGATTTATCCAGAATGGGATCTTTGCCTAGTTTCCTCTGATTTTTGTAAATTCAAGTATCTTCCCAATATTTTTTTGGGATTTTTGTTTTGATAGGGAGCCAGAGCTAGTCTCTAGCTACCTATTGATGCTTAGAATGCGTAAAGAAGCTTAATAAATTAAGATTAATTTGATAATTAAACTATGATGCAAACTTAAGAAAAGATGAACAAAAAAAAAATTGTATGAATGTCAAGAGCAAAGATTGAACACTTACTTGTGTTTGACTGAATGCTCCAATGCTCCGGTTGACCTCCATAGTAGCTCCAATGAACACCATCAATCAAACAAACAACAACTCAAACAGAAGCAAACAACTGGTGGATTTGCATTCCAACCCGGCCAAATGAGGACTCTAGCAAATGAAATATGTGGAGGACTCTAAGCTAAGTGCTATCCCCAGCAAATGAAATATGTGGAGGACTCTAAGCTAAGTGCTATCCCCAGCAAATGAAATATGTGGAGGACTCTAAGCTAAGTGCTATCCCCAACAACTGGTGGATTTGCATTCCAACCGGGCCAAATGAGGACTCTAGCAAATGAAATATGTGGAGGACTCTAAGCTAAGTGCTATCCCCAGCAAATGAAATATGTGGAGGACTCTAAGCTAAGTGCTATCCCCAGCAAATGAAATATGTGGAGGACTCTAGCAAATGAAATATGTGGAGGACTCTAAGCTAAGTGCTATCCCCAGCAACAACGACGCCAAAGATGTTAATCTAAACATACAAACTTACACATAAGAGAGGGAAAGAAGAAGAGAAACAGCCATGCAAGGGTCAAGTCAGAGATGTGAGACCCCCGCACCCTCTCCGCGACGCCCCCTCCGAGGACGTTGGCAGTGAAAGCAGTGTCAGCCTCCCGCTTGTGGGGCGGGATCCACACTCGTTCGGGGGCTCACCCGTCCGGACGAGAGACTAGCCCGGCGAGCCCGGAAAAACTTCCCTCACCCGAAAGGCACGGGTGATTCCGCCATGGGAAAATCTTCTAACGGGGGAATTAATCTAACAGGTCAAATTCTTAACTAATTAAATTGATCCGACCAAACCTGAACTCACATGGTCAGATCAAAGAAGAGACTTGCACTTGGTCCATAGAATCACCGCTTTTTTCCTCCTTTAACGAGGCAAAGCCACTGATTCCCTCCCACACAAAACAAGGGTCTTCTCAGGACTTAATCTAACTAACGTAACTAATCGTATCTTACTTGTTTCGCAGGAATCCCCCAATCCAGCCTAACCCCAACTGGGGCCCATGGGTTAGTGTTTGGTGGGATTCCTTTATAAAGATTTGGTTGTGTTTTGCCCGGGTACCGAGGAAAAGAGTTCTCAGGCCCCCTAGACGGTGTTCCATGCAAAAATTAAAGTAGGCATTCCACATACACACCCAATATGAAATTGCCATTTATAACAGATTCGGTTGTCTTTAAAACAATCCTTCAATAGAAATCATAATATTACTGATCATCATCCTCCAAAATTTTGAGTCCATTGTGTTACAAAATATGTCATCTGGACTCTCTGTTGTTGAAGACCAGCTGGCCAACCAATGAGATTCAATATCAAAATTTGATTCACAAAAATCTTTCTTTTTAGTCCATCTGAATCTTCATCGATGCATGCATGGGTGTCCTAGCAACTGTGAGCTCGTGCATCACCTGGTCAACCCTCTGGGATCCTCCTTAGGTGTCCTAGCACTTCACTCAGGGACCGCTTCGTCGATCCTCGCCCATCGTACTGGAAGCGCACCATTTTAACCGTACCGAGGCTGGCCAAAACCTCGACAGGCTTTGCCGCAAGCGATGTTCCTCTACGACTCCCCGCCAGCTATTGCAACAAACCTCTTCTTAGTAAAACACATGCCAAATGCTTCCTCCAACATTTTGGTGTAAAACGGTCCTTTAAATGAAAACATAGGTTCCAATGCAAGTAAAATTCCCTATTTGAGATTGGTTCCACAAAACCCCTTTTTCCTTAATTCCCAATTTTGTAATGAGAATCCTTGATCTCTCATCAGGGTAATCTACCCATCATTTGAGTGATAGTCCACTCTTGGTGATTTTGATCAAAGAAAAACTAGTTTAGTTCAACAGTAGTCTATTCTTTGTATTTAGGTATTTAGGAACTGGAATCGGTGTTTTTGCTTGATTCAGATCGAGAGATAGACAAGTAGGTTTACTATCCGTTCCTCTCTCGTAGTCTAACCAAAATCATTCGGTTTAGTCCTGAACATCTTTTTTTGGGTTAAATACCAATTTAGTGATTTAACCAATTAAAATATCTAAAGATATTCTTTCTACCACTTAATATCTCAACCTTAATTCCCTAGGTAGCATTATGGTGAAATTTCATCTTTTGATACCAAAAATTAATTTCAATTCTTTCTTTACTTAAATATCATAAAAATTTTCTTTTAACTAAATACCAATATCTATTTTTTTTAATAAGCTTGAAATCCCTCTTTTTCTCATTTAATGAGTGCAATCCAAATGTCATGGGAATTCTTCTTTTATCATAAATTAAATCTATCTAAAATTCCTCTTTAAATTAAATAAAAATATGCATTATTCTAAATATACCAAGAATTCCTCTTTTACCATTGAAATGATTGAATTCCAAATATGATGGGAATTCCTCTTTCATCATTTAAATTTGTTCATGCATAAAATAATTTTAACCAAAATTTCTCTTAAAAATTAAATAAAAATATCCATTAATCTTAATATTACATCACATCACATCTTATCACATCCACATCCACATCCACATCCATTTACATCACATCACATCTTATCACATTCACATGCATCTTATCACATCCATATCCATATCCATTTACATCACATCACATCCTTTCACATATCCTCACATCTCATTCTCATCTCTTCATTCACATCCACATCCATTTACATCACCTCACATCCTATCCACATTCATTTACATCACACCACATCTTATGACATCCATATCCACATCCATTTACATCACATCATATCCTTTCACATATCCTCACATCTCATTCTCATCACTTCATTCACATTCACATTCACATCCACATCCATTTACATCACCTCACATCCCATCCACATTCATTTACATCACACCACATCTTATCACATCAACTCACATCTTATTCACATCTAGTATCATTTTCTATTTTCGATACCGATGAGACTTTTCTAAATTTCTGCCAATTGCTTGGCCTAAGTAAGATACTTTTTCTCGACGGATATTTTCATATTCTTTCTCAAATTTCTTAAGTGAAATATATTCAATATTCTTCTTTTTAGTAAAAGATTCATGGGATTTACAAAAATCAATTCTATCCATATTTCCCAATAATGCTTAAAATTTCACTTTTGATAAATACTCATAATTTAAATTATGCTAAAAATTATTCTTTTTCCATTTAATTTCTTGGATCTCAAATATCCGTGGAATTTCTCTTTTTGTATTTAAATTGTTGAATTCC
Organism: Cibotium barometz; assembly: GCF_041138505.1. Classification (NCBI taxonomy): domain Eukaryota; kingdom Viridiplantae; phylum Streptophyta; class Polypodiopsida; order Cyatheales; family Cibotiaceae; genus Cibotium; species Cibotium barometz. Next base: position 58,778,180 of record NC_141064.1, on the reverse strand, counting down.
AAATGTCATGGAAATTCCTCTTTTATCATTTAAAAATTTCTCATGCATAAAATAAATTTATCTACAATAATCCAACTAAAAATATCCATTAATTCAAATATGCCAAGAATTACACTTTAACCATTTAAATGATTGAATTCCAAATGTCATGGGAATTCCTCTTTTATCATTTAAATTTTCTTATACATAAAATAAATTTATCTAAAATTTCTCTTTAAATAAAAGTTTTTATTATTTTAATATACCAAAATTTCTCTTTTTCCATTTACTTGCATGGATCTCCATTATCATGGGAATTCCTCTTTTGCATTATCATGGGAATTCCTCTTTTGCATAAAATAAAATTACCAAAAATTTCTTTTTTCTTTAATTAATTATTTATGCATAAACACTAAAAATTAGTTTTTCCTGAATGTGATGAAAATCATTCTTTTTAGCATAGGATGAGCAATCCTAGAATATGGTAGGAAGTCCTCTTTTCACATTATGCATAAAAATGAGCTATGTATTAATTTCTAAAAATTTTGCCATAGCTTTCAATATTTCTAGAAAGAAAAAGACTTTGTAATACAATTATGATAGAATAACTATCCTAGACTTAAATCCAATTTATGGAATTAAATCATATGTTTACCATAAGTTTATTAGCATAAAAGCATAAAAAGCCATTTTCTTAACCTCTAGCTTAACAAGCTTAGAGATTCATTTTGAATTAAGAATTTATCAATGAGAAGTATTCATTTGCTTAAGAATTAGTCATAGGAATGACTATTCTTTTGAGAGAGAGAGGTATACATAAAAAGCATCCTAATTAAGCATAAAGAATAGTCATAGGAATGACTATTCTTTTGAGAGAGAGAGATATACATAAAAAGCATCCTAATTAAGCATAAAGATTAAATTTTTGTGATTAATCATTAAAACTCTTAGAGAAAGCTTGATTTGCATTAAAAACAACTAAATATAAACTTCTCAAGCTTGAGAGGGGTTGAGAAGTGAAATCATTGAGAATATTAATGAAAACCATGAAATTACTTCTTACCTCTTAATTTGGCTTGCTTCTTTATCTTAGAAGGAAGTCCCCAACCAATCAATTAGTTTAGTATGTTGAGAAGAAAGCTCCAAGGATTGTTAAAGAGAGAGAGAAGCTCCAATCTCTCCAAAAATAGAGGATTTTTAAGGGATAATAGAAAATATCATTATTTTGATGTAATACTAGCATGGTATAGCTCAAAGATGAAAATACAAAAGATTGAGGATCTATTTATAGGTGAGGGAGGCCACTAACTGAGTCCAACTAAGTTCTATAACTTTTCAGCTTTAGTTTGGCTGAATTTGGACAAGATTTGGACCAATTGAGCTCCCATTTTGATCCAAGAGAGAGGAGAGATAAAAATATCACAAATTTTTTGAATTTGGACAAGATTTGGACCAATTTAGCTCCCATTTTGATCCAAGAGAGAGGAGAGATAAAAATATCACAAACTCTCTCTAGGTCAAAACAGGGTAAAACAAGATCTTTCTTCTATTTCAGAGAGAGGAATAATTACAAGAATACAAGGGGAGGTTCTTACACCTTTAAAAAACGCGAGATATCCTCATCTCACAGCTCGAGGACAAACTCTTTCCCTTAAGATCCAACTGATTCTGGGGTTCCTTATAATCTGGTCAACTCAAACAGAATCCTGGGATAAAGATCCCTTCTACAAGAAGAACATACAGGACTCATTATTAGATAAAACTTCATTCAGAACAACATATCATTCATATCCTTAACACAATAATGGTCCATCAGACCGGAAATTCCATCTGAACATTCCTCCACGGAAATTTCAGTTATGGCAGGTTCTCAATTTGTCATCCCTTAATTTGAGCCACTGGGTCAAAGGTCAAACAGCAGCAATCTCATCAGAATCCACTAATCTCGTAGTGATTTGCTGAAGTCATTATTGCCATTCTAGTTATTAACATCATTACTGGGATTCTGCCCATTCATCCTCATTGTGCATTTGTTCAACTTATCTTCTTTCAACCAGAATTAAGGAATCATCATCTTTCAATCAGAATCCAAATCAACTCATCAATTCTCATCCAAAATGCTAAAATCATATCAACCAGCATTCGAATTCGTCATCTGGATAGCATTTTTCCTTTTAATTTCAAGGTCTTAGATTTACTCGTATATATTGTCAGTAAAGAGCTGCAGATATACCCACTGAAGACCCAATTACCAATTTATGAATTTTTATTTTGAATATCAATTTGTATGAATTTCATCACACAATTACAATCTTTTAATGTTACTTCATAAAATTTTGATATTTCTTGCTTCTTGGTTGATCCACTTTAGCCAATTCGCTCTGATATACCTGCTGAAAGATCCCTGCCCCCTCTGCGCAACGAATTCGGACGTGCTAGAAGCGAAAGTAGCACTTCTTATGCAGGGCAGAGCCTCTCTCAGTCAGGGCCTCGCCCCCACGGATATCCGGACAAGAGACTAATCCCTTGGTTTGTTCCAAAACCGAACCCGGAAAAACTTCCCTTGCCCAGAAAGCACGGGCGATTCCTCCAGGATATTTTTATTCTAATGTAGTCAAGAGCCTTACCTAACCAAACTGATCCGACCGAACCCATAAGTCACATGGTCAGATCAAGGAAAAGACTTGCACTTGGATCATAGAGACCAACGCTTTTTTCCTCATCAAGAGACATAGCTGTTGATTCTTTTCCATAGAACAATGACTAACCTGGATTTACTTTATCTATCGTACCATAACATAATTGAGTCTCATTTTAGGGATCCATTAGTCCAGCGCCTAACCCCATCCAGTCCCATGGGTTAGCCAACCGCCCCCAACCACTGTAGTGATAGGATCCATTTAGGAATTTGGTTATGTTTTGTCCCGAGTAGTACTAGGGAAAAGAGTTCCCAGGCCCCCTAGCCGACCCTTCATGCAAACTTCAAGATAGTCATACCACTTACACACCCAATATGAAATTTCCTGTTTCACGGATTCATCTATCTTTAAAACAAATTTTTAATGAAACCATAGTATCTCTGATCATAATCCTCCAAAATATCCGGTTGAATTCTAGCTTCCAATCATTCTTTCATTGGTGTACCTATGGCATCATTGGTGGCAACCAGAATGCTCAGGGGCCTTTTCAACAGTCCCTAGCTCATAGTACTCGGAAATATATTCACTTATAAAAATCCATATGGACTCTCCGTTGAAGATCAGCAAGATCAACCAACACATTCATATAAAAGAGCCATGGACTTATCTGTTGAGGACCAGCAAGGTCAATCAACCAGATCCATGCCCGAGTTTAGAAAATAACTCTAACACCTTGTTCCATTTTCTTCCTCGATGCACGCGTGGGTATCTTCGGTGACCCCCAGAGCCTGAGCACCGAATTGTCAGCACTCTCTAGGATCCTTCTCGCAGGTCACCTAGCGCTTCACTCATAGGCCTCTTCCTTGGTCCCTCATCCATCGTACCGGAAGCTCACCATTTAAATCGAACCGAGGCTGGTTAAGACCTCGGCGGACCTTGCTACGCGAGACGTCCTCTGTTGACTCTCCGTCTCGCCGTCAGCTGTTGCAACTTTATCACTTAGGTCTCCACGACCTCATTCACAAGATGGTCAAAATGCTTTCCCAACATTATTGACATAAAACGGTCATTTAAAAACAGGTCATAAATATAGTTTCTAACGAACTCTCATCTTTCCACATTGATTCACATCATTTCTCGTTATTCCACATTCTTCTACATCAATTCACATTGCTTAATCCACATCCAACCATATGTATTCCCATCGTCCTTCATCCATTCTCATCTACTTTACATCTCATCACATCTATTCTCATCACATCCCATCCCATCTCATCACATCCCATCCATTCACATCTACCCATATCCATATCACATCACATCACATCCATTCACATTGCATCTCATCCATTCACATCTATCCCGATTCACATCACATCACATCACATCTCATCCATTCACATCTATCTTGATTCACATCACATCACATCTCATTCATTCACATCTATCTCGATTCACATCACATCACTTTTATTTCACATCACATCACATCCATTCACATCACATCTCATCTATTCACATCTATCTTGATTCACATCACACCAGATCACGTCACATCTCATTCATTCACATCTATCTCGATCCACATCACATCAAATCACATTTGCATCTATCCCGATTCACATCACATCCATTTCACATCACATCACATCTCATCCATTTCACATCACATCACATCTCATCCATTCGCATCTATTTACATCACGTCCATTCACATCTATTTACATCACGTCCATTCACATCACATCTCATCCATCACATTCATTGCATCCCCATCCTATCACATACATTCTATCCACATTACATCACGTCCATATCTATCCACATCACATCTTATTCTATCCATCCACATTACATTATGTCCACATCTATCCACATCATATCTCATTCATTCCATCCACATTACATTACATCCACATCTATCCACATCATATCTCATTCATTTTATCCACATTACATCACATCCACATCCATCCATGTCTCATCACATGCATACACATTCCATCTCATTCATCCACATTCATCCAGCCTTACACATGCACGTCTATATACATCCATCCATTTACTCACATTCGCATCTATCACTTCACATCTTATTCTCATCCATTTACATCATAGCACCCCCATACATATCATCATATCTTTTTCACATCTATTCACATTCACATCCACGAATATTCACATTTCATCCAAATCTCATCATATTCACATCCACATCCCTTTACATCACATCACATCACATCACATCTCATCCACATTCACATCCACATCCACATCCATTTACATCACATCACATCTAATCACATCCACATCCAATCCATTTGCATCACATCTAATCACATCCACATCCAATCCATTTGCATCACATCACATCTTATCACATCCACATCCCCATTCATTTACATCACACCACATCTTATCACATCCATATCCACATCCATTTAAATTCCATCACTTTCACATATCCTCACATCTCATTCTCATCTCTTCATTCACATCCACATCCATTTACATCACCTTACATCCCATTCACATTCATTTAGATCACACCACATCTTATCACATCCATATCCACATCCATTTACATCACATCAGATCCACATCCATTTACATCACATCAGATCCTTTCAAATATCCTCGCATCTCATTCTTGTCTCTTCATTCACATCCACATCCATTTACATCACATCACATCTTATCACATCCACATCCATTTACATCACATCACATCTTATCACATCCACATCTACATCCATTTATATCACATCCACATCCACATTCATTTACATCACACCACATCTTATCACATCTATATCCCATCCATTTACATCACATCACATCACATCCTTCCACATATCCTCACATCTCATTCTCATCTCTTCATTCACATCCACATCCACATCCATTTACATCACCTGACATCCCATTCACATTCATTTACATCACACCACATCTTATCACATCCATTTATATCACATCACATCCTTTCACATATCCTCACATCTCATTCTCATCTCTTCATTCACATCCACATCCACATCCATTTACATCACCTCACATCCCATCCACATTCATTAACATCACACCACATCCTATCACATCCACTCACATCTTATCACATCTTATTCACATCTATTCACATTTAGTAACATTTCCTATTTTCTATACCGATGGGACTTTTCTAAATTTCTGCCAATTGCTTGGCCTAGGTAAAGTACTTTTTCTCGAGACGGATATTTCATATTCTTTCTCAAATTTCTCAAGTGAAATTTCATACCGATGGGACTTTTCTAAATTTCTGCCAATTGCTTGGCCTAGGTAAAGTACTTTTTCTCGAGACGGATATTTTCATATTCTTTCTCAAATTTCTCAAGTGAAATATATTCAATATTCTTCTTTTGAGTAAAAGATTCATGGGATTTACAAAAATCAATTCTACCCATATTTCCCAATAATGCTCAAAATTTCACTTTTGATAAATACTCATAATTTGAATTATGCTAAAAATTCATCTTTTTTTATTTAATCTCTTAGATCTCAAATATCATGGGAATTAAAATGATTGAATTCTAACTATCATGGAAATTTCTCTTTTATCATTTAAAAATTTCTCATGCACAAAATAAATTTATCTAAAATTTCTCTTTAAATTCAAATAAAAATATCCATTAATTCAAATATACCAAGAATTCCACTTTTACCATTTAAATGATTGAATTCCAAATGTCATGGGAATTCCTGTTTTATCATTTAAATTTTCTCATATATAAAATAAATTTATCTAAAATTTCTCTTGAAATAAAAATATTTATTATTTTAATATACCAAAATTTCTCTTTTTCCATTTAATTACATGGATCTCCATTATCATGGGAATTCCTCTTTTTGCATAAAATAAAATTACCAAAAATTTCTCTTTTCTTTAATTGATTATTTATGCATAAATACTAAAAATTAGTTTTTCATGAATGTGATGAAAATCATTCTTTTAGCATGGGACGACCAATCCTAGAATATGGTAGGAAGTCCTGTTTTCACATTATGCATAAAAATGAGCTATGTATTAATTTCTAAAAAATTTACCATAACTTTCAATATTTCTAGAAAGAATAAGACTTTGTAATACAATTATGATAGAATAACTATCCCTAGACTTAAATCCAATTTATGGAATTAAATTATACGTTTACCATAATTTTATTAGCATAAAAGAATAAAAAGCTATTTTCTTAACCTCTAGCTTAACAAGCTTAGAGATTGATTTTGAATTAAGAATTTATCAATGAGAAGAATTCATTTGCTTAAGAATTAGTCATAGGAATGACTATTCTTTTGGGAGAGAGAGATATACATAAAAAGAATCCTAATTAAGCATAACGATTAACTTTTTGTGATTAATCATTAAAACTCTTAGAGAAAGCTTGATTTGCATTAAAAATATCTAAATAGAAACTTCTCAAGCTTGAGAGGGGTTGAGAAGTGAAATCATTGAAAATATTAAGGAAAATCATGAAATTACTTCTTACCTCTTGATTTGGCTTGCTTCTTTATCTTAGAAGGAAGCTCCCAACCAATCAATTGGTTTAGTATGTTGAGAAGAAAGCTCTAACGATTGTTGAAGAGAGAGAGAGAGAAGCTCCAATCTCTCCAAAAGTAGAGGATTTTTAAGGGATAATAGAAAATATCATTATTTTAATGTAATACTGGCATGGTATAGCTCAAAGATGAAAATATCATTATTTTAATGTAATACTGGCATGGTATAACCAGAATTTAGGAATCATCATCTTTCAGTCAGAATCCAAATCAACTCATCAATTCTCATCTAGAATTCTAAAATCATATCAACCAGCATTCGAATTCATCATCTGGATAGCACTTTTGCTTATAATTTCAAGGTCTTAGATTTACTCGTATATATTGTCAGTAAAGAGTTATACATAGACCCACGGTATATACGGATAGTCACGGTCCTTTGAATTATAAGGTAAATACCATCATATCTAGGCCTCAAGCAAGTCAAAGATTTCATACAATTGCGGTACTTCCATCTGAAGACCCAATTACCAATTTATGAATTTTTATTTTGAATATCAATTTGTATGAATTTCATCACACAATTACAATCTTTTACTGGTACTTCATAAATTTTTGACATTTCTTGATCCACTTTAGCCAATTCTCTCTGATACCAACTCCCTGCCCCCTCTGCGCAACAAGTTCGGGGGTGCTAGCAGCGGAAGTAGCACTTCTTGCGCAGGGAAGAGCCTCTCACTTGGGGCCTCGCCCATGGATATCCGGACAAGAGACTAATCCCTTGGTTTGTTCCAAAACCGAACCCGGAAAAACTTCCCTCACCCAGAAAGCACAGGCGATTCCTCTCGAGGAAATTGTTATTATAATGTAGTCAAGAGCCTTAACTAACCAAACTCATCCGACCGAACCCATAAGTCACATGGTCAGATCAAGAAAAAGACTTGCACTTGGATCATAGAGACCAACGCTTTTTTCCTTATCGAGAGGCATAGCCATTGATTCTTCTCCATAGAACAAGGACTAACCAAGATTTACTTCATCTATCGTACCATAATAGAATTGAGTCTCATTTTAGGGATCCATCAGTCCAGCCTAACTCCATCCAGTCCCATGGGTTAGTAGCCAACTGCCCAACTACTGTAATGATAGGATCCATTTAGGAATTTGGTTATGTTTTGTCCTGGGTATTAGGGAAAAGAGTTCCCAGGCCCCCTAGCTGGCGCTTCATGCAAACTTCAAGATAGTCACACCACTCAATATGAAATTGCCTGTTTCACAGATTGAGATGTCTTTAAAATAAAATTTTAATGAAACCATAGTATCATTGATCATAATGCTCCAAAATATCCGGTTGAATTCTAACTTCCAATCATTCTTTCATCGGTGTACCTATGTTGAATTCTAACTTCCAATCATTCTTTCATTGGTGTACCTATGGCATCATTGGCAACCAGAATGCTTACCACCTATCCACTCAAGGGCCTTTTCAATAGTTCCTAGCTCATAGTACCCGGAAATATATTCACTTATAAAAATCCAGATGGACTCTCCGTTGAAGATCAGCAAGATCAACCAACAGATCCATATAAAAGAGCCATGGACTCTTCCGTTGAGAGGACCAGCAAGGTCAATTAACCAGATCCATGCCCGAGTTCAAAAAACAACTCTAACACCTTGTTCCATTTTCTTCCTCGATGCATGCGTGGGTATCTTCGGCGACCCAGACCTCGAGCATTGTATGGTCAGCACCCTCTAGGATCGTTTGCAAGTCACCTACTAGTGCTTCACTCATAGGCTGCTTCCTTGGTCCCTCATCCACTGTACCGGAAGCTCACCATTTAAATCAAACTGAGACTGGTCAAGACCTCGGCCGACCTTACTACGCGAGACGTCCTCCGTTGACTCTCCGTCACACACATAGCTGTTGCAACTTTATCACTTAGGTCTCCATGACCTCATTCACAAGATGATCAAAATGCTTTCCCAGCATTCTTGACATAAAACAGTCATTTAAAAACAGGTCATAAATACAGTTTCTGTTGGATAAATGTAATCCCAAATCCTTAGTCCAAATTAATATGTGGTTGATAGGCTAGTGGTCAGTGGTTGGTGTGTAAGGCCTACAAATGATTGGTGCATGTTGTTCATGCAACTCATGCAACTAAAAATAGGATAGAGGAGTCTCTAAATAAGGTACAAGTCGTGATCAAGTGATTATATAAGTTTGGTTCATGTCTAATCATAATTAGTGTCTTCTTGTGTTAATCTCATATCAATTTTCTGCATATACCAATTTTTGTCCCTCATATTTATGATGTCTTGTACAATCTTTGATCCACCTTGAGTATGTTTTGATCAATCTTCATAGCTTAGTTATCATATCCAACATTTGGTATCAGAGCTTGACTCAATTAGGTTTAGTTTATTAGAAAAAAACCCTAATCAATTTCTTAATCACCATAGTCAGTTTTTCTCTGTTTGAACCACATGCTGTAGATTGCTTCCGTGCTTGCACCTGAGGGGATGAAACCCTAATATTTTGACATAGCCTTGTTTCCTTGCTCCCACGCTTGCTACAACTCGAAGCTTACTCGCCAATTTCAACTCAACCTCGCGAATTCGTCATCGCTAGTCAAATCGCCCGTTTTCTGTTCAACGCAACAATTCGCCTTCGTCGCTTCAAATTGGGTCAATTCCTTTGAGGTGTCCATCATGTGAAGATTCTCAGCACACAAAATCTTGGAGCATATGGTCCATCGTAGCTGCTGTGTACGCTACCAAAATCGCCTATTTTCTGCAGTTTCTGCTCCAGCTACATGGCTATACCTATTTTGATTTATATTGATGATATTTTTACTATTTGGGCTTAAATCATCTATGTGAGTAAGTTTTCAACATTAATCATCATATTTCATTATCATGAGTTCCAAATTTCTCGACAAATTCAACGAAACTGGGTTCCATACCTGGCAAATCAAGGTGAAGGGCTACCTCATGAAGAAAATCTGTGGAGTATGGTCAAGCCACTTTCTGATGATGAAGCAGGTATTTCTGCTGCAGTTACAAGAGCTACAACGGCTGCACTGAGCAAGCACTTGGTATTATCATTACTGCTTTAGAAGATGATTTTATTCATTATATTGATGATGTTGAGTCAGCTATGGAAGCTTGGGAATTATTAGAACGTACTTTTGGTGCAAAGGCAAAGCATTCCAAGATCAGTTTGAAGATGCAACTCTTTGATCTAACCATGGAGAGTAATGAAAATTTAGCAACTTTGATTAACAAGTTGAAGAGCTTAATGACACAGTTGGTTTATGTTAAATCTCCTGTTCCTGAAGAAGATGCTATTGCTATCCTGGTTAAAAGCTTACCTTCAAGCTTTAGACAAATTGTGACGGTACTTAAAGAAAAAGAGCCAGTCCCTTCTTTGGAAAGTATCATAAATTCTTTGCAGGAAGAAGACAAGAAGATTACAAAGGATGTGATAGATCCTTATGTATATACTGTTACTATGACATCGGCAAAGAAGAAGTGTACTATTTGTGGTTGTACAAATCATCTTACTAAGGATTATTTCTTCAAACATCCTTATGAGTATTGTGGAAAGACGAATCATCCATCCTCAAAGTGCTACCAAAAAGATCAAAAGCAAGCAAAGGCACATGTGGTTGAAGAAGTCAACCACACAACAAGATGAAACAAATCTTTGTTCTAGTCTCAGTATAAAAGATGTAGATGAGGAGTATGCTTTTTAGATTATGTCATGTATGTGGTTGAGTCAAGACTTATGTTGTTCCAACTTGACAAGTTGTAGAGGAGAGTACACTACCCTATGTTGTTGTTAAGGGGGGACTCTTACTCATTGTGTCAAGGAGGTTTGTTAGACTTGATTCATGTTTTGTAAGAAGTTGGTCTTAAGGGGGGATTGTTGGATAAATGTAATCCCAACTCTTTAGTCCAAATTAATATGTGGTTGATAGGCTAGTGGTCAGTGGTTGGTGTGTAAAGCCTACAAATGGTTGGTGCATGTTGTTCATGCAACTCATGCAACTAAAATTGGGTAGAGGAGTCTCTAAATAAGGTACAAGCCGTGATCAAGTGATTATGTAAGTTTGGTTCATGTCTAATCATAATTAGTGTCTTCTTGTGTTAATCTCATATCAATTTTTTGCATATACCAATTTTTGTCCCTCATATTTATGATGTCTTGTACAATCTTTGATTTACCTTGAGTATGTTTTGATCAATCTTCATAGCTTAGTTATCATATCTAACAGTTTCTAACGAACTCTCATCTTTCCACATTGTTCCACATCATTTCTCGTTATTCCACATCAATTCACATTGCTTAATCCACATTATCCAATCATATATATTCTCATCGTCCTTCATCCATTCTCGTCTACTCACATCATATTACATCTCATCACATCTATTCTCATCACATCCCATCCATTCACATCTACCCATATTCATATCACATCACATCACATCCCATCCATTCACATCTACCCATATTCATATCACATCACATCACATCCATTCAAATTGCATCACATCCATTCAAATTGCATCTCATCCATTCACATCTATCCCGATTTACATCACATCACATCACATCCATTTCACATCACATCTCATCCATTCACATCTATCTCGATTCACATCACATCTCATTCATTCACATCTATCCCGATTCACATCACATCACATCTATTTCACATCACATCACATCCATTCACATCACATCTCATCCATTCACATCTATCTCGATTCACATCACATCACATCTCATTCATTCACATCTATCCCGATCCACATCACATCACATCACATTCACATCTCATTCATTCACATCTATCCGGATTCACATCACATCCATTTCACATCACATCACATCCATTCACATTACATCTCATCCATTCGCATCTATTTACATCACATCTCATCCATCACATTCATTGCATCCCCATCCTATCATATACATTCTATCCACATTACATAAAGTCCACATCTATCCACATCACATCTCATTCATTCCATCCACATTACATTACGTCCACGTCTATCCACATCATATCTCATTCATTCCATCCACTTTACATCTATCCACATCATATCTCATTCATTCTATCCACATTACATCACATCCACATCCATCCATACACATTCCATCTCATTCATCCACATCCATCCAGTCATTCACATGCACGTCTATGCACATCCATCCATTCACTCACATTCACATCCATCACTTCACATCTTATTCTCATCCATTTACATCACATCTACATATAATCACATCTCATTCACATCTATTCACATTCACATCCACGTATATTCACATCACATCACATTTCATCTACATCTCATCACATTCACATCCACATCCCTTTACACCACATCACATCTCATCCACATCCATTTACATCACATCACATCTCATCCACATCCATATCCACATCCATTTACATCACATCACATCTTATCACATCCACATCCACATCCATTTGCATCACATCACATCTTATCATTCACATCCACATTCATTTACATCACACCACATCTTATCACATCCACATCCATATCCAATTACATCACATCACATCCTTTCACATATCCTCACATCTCATGCTCATCTTTTCATTCACATCCACATCCATTTACATCACCTCACATCCCATCCACATTCATTTACATCACACCACATCTTATCACATCCATATTCACATCCATTTACATCACATCACATCCTTTCACATATCCTCACATCTCATTCTCATCTCTTCATTCATATCCACATCCATTTACATCACCTCACATCCCATCCACATTCATTTACATCACACCACATCTTATCACATCCACTCACATCTTATTCACATCTATTCACATTTAGCAACATTTTCTATTTTCAATACCGATGGGACTTTTCTAAATTTCTGCCAATTGCTTGGCCTAGGTAAGGTATTTTTTCTCGATGGATATTTGTATATTCTTTCTCAAGTGAAATATATTTAATATTCTTCTTTTGAGTAAAAGATTCATGGGATTTACAAAAATCAATTCTACCCATATTTTCCAATAATGCTCAAAATTCCACTTTTGATAAATACTCATAATTTAAATTCTACCTATATTTTTCATTTGAATTATGCTAAGTCACATGGTCAGATCAAGGAAAAGACTTGCACTTGGATCATAGAGACCAATGCTTTTTTCCTCATCGAGAGGAGGCATAGCTGTTTATTCTTTTCCATAGAATAAGGACTAACCGGGATTTATTTCATCTATCATACCATAACAGAATTGAGTCTTATTTTAGGGATCCATCAGTCCAGCCTAACCCCATCTAGTCCCATGGGTTAGCCAACCGCCCAACCACTATAGTGATAGGATCGATTTAGGAATTTGGTTATGTTTTGTCTCGGGTACCAGGGAAAAGAGTTCCCAGGCCCCCTAGCCGACGCTTCATGCAAACTTCAAGATAGTCGCACCACTTACACACCCAATATGAAATTGCCTGTTTCATAGATTGAGCTATCTTTAAAACAAATTTTTAATGAAACCATAGTATCACTGATCATAATCCTCCAAAATATCCGGTTGAATTCTAACTTCCAATCATTCTTTCATCGGTGTACCTATGGCATCATTGGCAACCAGAATGCTCACCACTTGTCCACTCAGGGGCCTTTTCAATAGTTCCTAGCTCATAGTACCCAAAAATATATTCACTTATAAAAATCCAGATGGACTCTCCGTTGAAGATCAGCAAGATCAACCAACATATCCATATAAAAGAGCCATGGACTTAGGACCAGCAAGGTCAATCAACCAGATCCATGCCCGAGTTCAGAAAATAACTCTAACATCTTGTTCCATTTTCTTCCTCGACGGACGTGTGGGTATCTTCGGTGACCCAGAGCCCGAGCACCGTATGGTCAACACTCTCTAGGATCCTTCGCAAGTCACCTAGCGCTTCACTCATAGGCCGCTTCCTTGGTCCCTCATCCACCGTATCGGAAGATCACCATTTAAATCGAACCGAGGCTGGTGAAGACCTCGGCCGACCTTGCTACGCGAGATGTCCTCTATTGACTCTCCGTTCAGCTGTTGCAACTTTATCACTTAGGTCTCCATGACCTCATTCACAAGATGGTCAAAATGCTTTCCCAACATTCTTGACATAAAACAATCATTTAAAAATAGGTCATAAATATAGTTTCTAATGAACTCTCATCTTTCCACATTGTTCCACATCATTTCTCGTTATTCCACATTCTTCTACATCAATTCACATTGCTTAATCTTCATCCAATCATATGTATTCCCATCGTCCTTCATCCATTCTCATCTACTCAGATTATATCATCTTATCACATCTATCCTTATCACATCCCATCCATTCACATCACATCACATCCATTCACATTGCATCTCATCCATTCACATCTATCCTGATTCACATCACATTAAATTACATCCATTTCACATCACATCTCATCCATTCACATCTATCTTGATTCACATCACATCACATCTCATTCATTCACATCTACCCCGATTCACATCACATCACATCCATTTCACATCACATCACATCTCATCCATTCACATCTATCTCGATTCACATCACATCACATCACTCACATCACATCTCATTCATTCACATCTATCCCGATCCACATCACATCATATCACATTCACATCTCATTCATTCACATCTATCCCGATTCACATCACATCACATCACATCCATTTCACATCACATCACATCAATTCACATCACATCTCATCCATTCGCATCTATTTACATCACATCCATTCACATCACATCTCATCCATTCACGTCACATCTCACCCATCCACATCCATCACATTCATTGCATCCCCATCCTATCACATACATTCTATCCACATTACATCACGTCCACATCTATCCACATCACATCTCATTCATTCCATCCACATTATTACATTACGTCCACATCTATCCACATCAAATTCATGGAAAACTAATTTTTAGTGTTTATGCATAAATAATTAATTAAAGAAAAGAGAAATTTTTGGTAATTTTATTTTATGCAAAAAGTACAAAAGAATGAGGGTCTATTTATAGGTGAGGGAGGGCACTAACTGAGTCCAACTAAGTTCTAGAATTTTCTAGCTTCAGTTTGGCTGAATTTGGACAAGATTTGGACTAGTTTAGCTCCCATTTTGATCCAGTTTGATCCAGGAGAGAGGAGAGATAAAAATATCACGAGTTTTGGTCGCTGTTGACAAGATGTCTTTCATCTTTTTTTTTATAGATAATGTATATCACATATGTGTTAACGAAGATAATGATAACATAGGATTGGGTACAAGGGATGTGATATACCAAATATCTGTAATACTAGATTTGAACGGATTACTATTAGAACGTTGCTTCACAAAGTCAAATAAGCATACAAGCTTACGTTGCGGGAAACAATGGATTGTACTTCATCTAGGATGCACGTCATGCATATGGTGGAAACTTTAGAATTGCATGTAGGGATATTATTGCCATTTTTTTATTATGTGGGGATAGGAGGAGTGTTGTGTATGATCTTGAGAAAATACTTAGGCCAGGAAAGATGAGAACAGGAGTGTTATGTGCATGATCTTGAGAAAATATTTAGGCCATAAAAGATGGGTATGGAGGCCATGTTCAAACCACTTAAAAAGGTTTGGCACCAATGTAATACACAATACTATGTAACAATGACAGATCTCATTGATGATAGTCCATACAAAGGATGTGTAAGTCCACTAGAGAATTGCATTTTTCCACCCAAATTCAACATTGATGCATACAACACATTCAAAGACTTATATAGATACTTCCACTATTTGGATATTGCTAGTGATATCCATTTAATGATTTCTTTTAATAGATATGGGAAGTTGTTATGGTTCAACAAGGACATACCTTGTATGAATACTTTGGACGTGTGATTATAGAGTGGGAGGAGATGTATAGGGATGAATCCGAGGGATATATAGCCTCAACATGTGATGAAAATGACATAATCAGTTCATGCTACCAAGGTGTTATTAAACATGCAGCATTTGATTCTGAAGTTACATTTTCAAGAGTAATACGCTCCTCTCCATTGACTGTAAGTATACTGCATAATTAAAAATATTAAAAAAATACCACTAGTGTCAAAACTAAATAAAATAGTTACAATGCACTTTGTCAAATAGCTAGAATATAAGAAAAGGTTCATCACAGGAGCCACATCTAAGAGCTTCATATCACAATTCTATGTACACTTGTTAAGGAATAACACACTACCTTGCCCACACAAGAGAAAGAAGAAGAGAAAGGTGCATGCAAGAGTCAAATCCGATGGATGGCACTTAGCCAATCCTATGAGGGTTAACTCTTCGATGTGAAGCTGCTAGGGACTCACGCCACACTCTCCTTGTGTCACCTAAAGAGAGATCCAATGGTAGGTAGAGAGCAAGAGGGAAGGAGCTATGGAGAGCTCAACCTGTACCTCATGCCAATCGTATGCAAATGGGATATAGTAGATAGCAATGAGAAGGTAGAAGAGAAGAGAAGGGAGAGCACTACCATACCTACTCAACAATCAAAGCAAGCAAGCAACAACACAAAGAAGCCAGCAAACCATAAGCTCAAATGAGAGAGAGAGAGAGAGAGAGAGAGAGAGAGAGAGAGAGAAGGTAAAACTCAATTGAGACAAATGGCATTGTCCCTTTTCATATTTCATAAAAATTCATATTTCATAAAATGTCTTATATACATGAGCTCATATTTACAATTTCTAGCCACCCAATTACAAGTGGGGGCCCAAAACTAGTCTTCCTAGTTTTACTAGCTCTATGTACATCAAATCCTCATGACTGGCATTACACATTTCGTAACGCATATCTCATTACAATTAGCGCATTGCATGGTTACAAAAGGGCATAGTAGCCATGCGAAGGTCATGTTAATCGGAGTGGTTAACATACCCCCCTCCCTAAAGCAGGTCCATCCTCGGAACTAGTCGGATTTATCGATAAAAGATGGAGTAGGTTCGAACAAAATCCCAGCAGGATGAAGGAGTGGGAGAGGCCCGATGGAAAACCCAGTTAACTGGTCTAAAAAGTGGTCTCCACATCATGTCTTCAAAAGTTTGGAGCCACCAAGCAGGCATCCACATGATGCACTCATAATATCCAAAGAGATGCTTGAGTGTAGGCTCTTTGTTAATGTCAAATGCAAGGCCTTGGGCACCTTCATAGTAGTGGTTCCAGTTGGGGAACGACTCCAGCACTTTGATAATAAGGTTGAAGAACCAGACGATGGCGATCACTCTAGTGGGTCAAGAACTTGGTTGTATTCATTGAAGTGCCTGACCATATGCTCTTTGGTGCAGGGATGCTGTGCGGACGAGGGCCCGAACCAACGGGAAGTTGAACTGGATCTTGGGATTCTTTAGTTGCTCTGCATGAAAGATACTCCATGTTGAAATTAGAGCAATGTGATGAGCTATGGTGGATCAAACACTAGAATCAACATCATTAACAAAGTGATTAGCAAATAATTAAGACGTAATTAGTGGTGGGTAATTAGCAAATAATTAAGACGTAATTAGTGGTGTGGATAATTAACAAATAGATTAATGTAGGCATGGATACTCAAAAACCAGCAAATTCTCATTAGGGCAATGCCTCAATTTATAAAGTTTACATCAAGCATCTAATCCCACTGATTTCTCCATGATTCACTCCACCTCTTTTCCCTAATTCTCTCCACCTCTTCACTTTTCCCAGAATATCTCCACACTTCCCAGAATATCTCCACACTTCCTAAATCTTCTCATGCTACCCTTTATTCTCTCTCAGTAGATTCTTCTCACCTTTTCACAGGTTCTTTCACATTTACACATTCTCTTTTACAGCCTCTAACCAAGGGCTTGTTCCCGCACACACCCTATTCACTTGTATTTTCAACACCTCCCCTCAAGTGAATACTCCTAGTACACCTAGACCCTATACCAAGTTTACCTCCCCTTACTTGATAGTCTGTGTGACTAGTGTCTAGCACACCTCCCCTCAAGTTATCTTAGCACACCTGGACCCTATATCAAGTTTCTCTCTTACTTGATAGCCTACGACCAGTGCCTCGAGTCCCTAAACTCAGTCCTTGACACTCTCTCTCCTTATGTGTCCAAGGCTTACTATAGTTGCCTGCGACCTTGACTAAAGTGCTCACACATACATCTACCACGTGGCCTACATCATCGGTGGCTCAGAGGTGGTTTTATTTTGTTGGGGCAGGTTACATTGGGTTGTGGAGTCTCTTTCTCTCTCTCTCTCTCTCTCTCTCTCTCTCTCTCTCTCTCTCTCTCTCTCTCTCTCTCTCTCTCTCTCTCTCTCTCTCTCAGAAAAGATGATTCGACTCCACTTCCTTTGGAGCCTCCATGAAGTTTGCCGATGTTGTTCCTTCTCCACTGGGTTTGCTGTAGTAGCAGTCTCTTGCCATGTGTCCTGGTTTTCCATAGTTGTTGCAAGTGAATGTCCTTCCTCCTACTCTACCTCTTCCTCGTCCTCGTCCTCGAGAAAATCCTCCTCGGGTGAAGAATGCCTTTTCTTCTCCTTCTGTTGAGTCAAGCGATTTCTTCTCTTTGCCTCTGCTCTCTTGCTCTAGTAGAGCTGCTTCTATCTCGTGTAGCTTCAATTCAGGTACATTCTTTAGTGTTGCTACAATGTTTTCATATTCACCTTTGTCCACACTCTTCAGAAGCACCGCTAGTGCCTCATCATCTTCTACCTTTTTGCCAATAGCTGCCAGCTGTTGCTTAATGCTTTTATATTTGTTCAAGTGTATGATTAAAGGTTCACTTTCCTTCATGTCCAATTTGTAGAATTGCATTAACAGATTTATCTTTGAATTTTTTGCTTGTGTGCCAAATAATTTATTGAGAGTTCATCCCATGCATCTTTTTCCCATTATATCCCTGTGATGTGATGATGAATGATTTCATCATTTAAACTAAGTGCAATAAGTCCCAATGCTTTTTCATTCCTGCTCTTCCACTCATTTTCTCCTCTCTCTGGGCATTCATCTCTTCCCTCAACTAATCCCCACAGATTTTTCCTCATGAGCAAATACATGGTTTTTGTCTGCCATGTGTAAAATTGCTCCCCATTAAATTTGGCTATTTCCTGTGCTGTACTCATGGTGATGTGAAGGGGGTCTTACCTCAATCCAATTTCAAGATTCAAGGGCAGTGTCTACCCTTTTACAACTCAATCTGGTGTTTAATAGATGATTACAACAAATTTATCAGCATAAAATCACCAGAAATTACATTAAATCAAGGGTAACCAATTTGTACGGAATGGTTGGAGTATCAAACCAACTCCGAATTGAAATCTGAAGTTCTAGGGATCTGTATCAAATACCTAATGGTTAATTTGAACCCTCAATTGTACCAAAATACAGTGATTAGCACTGATTAATCATTGATTAGTAAATTAATCCACTATTTTGTGTGCAAAAAACAGAGCATGCGTGGAGTCCAGATCTGGTGCCTTAGACTTCAAATGAGCTCAAATGCTTTCAAAGCCATCAATAGCAATGAGTCTAGTAGAGGATTAAGCCAAG